>NW_017279244.1:207040-296031 GCF_001594065.2 Cyphomyrmex costatus | reverse complement strand
CTCTCTCTCTCTCTCTCTCTCTCTCTCTCTCTCTCTCTCTCTCTCTTTCTCTCTCTCTCTCACACTCACCTTCTGTTTCTCTCCTTCGCTTCAACGTCGACAACGACGACTACGATTACGTCGACGACGGGGTACGATGTGTGTGGGGGTGGTTCGCGCGTAAAATCGCACCGAGCGGAGGCGCTCAGTCGCGCGGGACACGTCGCGGGGTGCGGTTGCTTCGTCGTGGTGGTTCGTCATATCGGTGGTACGTGCGTGCGTGCGTGCAAAGAGGGAAAAAGACGACGACGACGACCCTATCTGTGCCTTTCGCGCGGGGGTGGTGTGGACGATGTGCGCGTGCCGATAACGATAAGGCCGCCGCAGGGATGTGCCTAGCGGGGGGCACTCGAGCCCTCCTGCTCTTGGCGCTCGTGCTGTGCCAGCGTGCCGGCTGCGTCGATGGCAAGAATGACAACTGTGAGTACGCGCCTCGTGCCTCTTATCGATATAACTTCAAGGGGGATCGTAATGTTGGACGAGGGATGGGCGATACTGAAACACAACGGCTTGAATGCTTTTACAATTCTACGAGACTTTCGATAAAGCGTGTCTTCTTTAGTCTTTTACGAAAGTTCATAGATCTGACGTTGATCTAGGATACCGTGCACGAATGTTATCTTATTAAAACCGTGCGAGATGTTTGTTACTCTTTCAGAATCATAAAGATCTTTGATTGTATCGAATTAATTTTATACTGGAACATAGTTTTGATTCATTTAATTTTTAAGTGAGTAGGGATGGCTAAACTATATAGATATATAGTTATCTTCTTTTGGAAAAGAAAAAGAATAAGTTATCGCACAGTTTTAAAGTTCATTATTTTTATATTCTTTTATCTCATAAAACTAATTTTAACTATACTCAATATATATATATATATATATATATACCAGTAAAAAATGACTTTCTTTTGGCACCTACTTATTAGATCAACTTATCTATCTTATGTATCTCTAAGTCATCTACTTAAAGGTTAAAATTTCTTTGCTAATTGTGCGTAATGTCAATTATAGTGTCCGCTTATATAAATGTACTGAAATAATAGAAATGAAATAATTGCAAGCAATTTACAATAAAATGATACAATCACGAACGTTATATCGTATTAAATGATAAGACAAATATGATGAACAGAAAATTGTAAAGTTATCATTAAGATGACGTGGGCTCGAATGTACGTCATTGTGTGTGGTAAACATTATTCTATACACATATATATACATTTAATATGCATCATTACCATGCATATTTAGCGAATGTGCGTAAAGTTGTCATACACTAGCCATCGGTATCGTCTATAACCGTCTTTAGATGTAGGAATGTGATATTGCAATTGGCAGTGAATTAAAAATGTATTGAAATACCGGTGAACAATTTTTCTGCAGTATATATACACACACATATATATATGTATCATCTATCCGCAGGTATAATATTTAACGTTTAAGTTAAAAGATTACAGTCACACCCTTTAATTTAACTCTAGCCTCATGCACTTGTCGACATTATCTCAAAATGCGATTACATGACGGATTACTCTTCGATCTAAACCTACTATTTTTATCTTGTAAGATTAAAGTTACAGTTACTATAGTATCTCGTGAATTTAAGCCGATTTGAGAATATTATAGACCATAAGCCGCTCCGGAGTATTTCATCAGCTCCTTTAAAATGGCCGCGACACAAAAGCGGAATATATCCCCTGTGGGACATCGCATGGTACATCCCCATCCATCGGTGTCATTCGCTTCTCGATATCAAGGCAAGAATTCGAGATGGTATCTGAAAATTTATCATTGCTCTCGATAACCGCGCGGATAACGTGCGTCGCACAATAAAATCGTCTCGTGCCATAAAATCGAAACGAGAATTCGTGTCACGGATTATCGGCGTGGCGCGTCGCGGTCTCGCGAGAGGGAAGGAGAGAGACGACAGGTCAAGAGATATTCCCGCCGCTCTGCGCTGCTTCGCTCGCTTTTCAGCGTCAACGTATGCTGAAAAAAAAAACGCCGCGGTTTACGCGCGTCGTACGACACATCGCATCGGATTGCCTGACGTTATCGGTGCACCACATAAATCATGGCGCTCTCTTTCAAATCCTCGAATTTCATCGCCATTTATCTATACATCTAAAACAAGAGCGACATTGGATTTAATTCGCGTAAAGTTATAGTAAAACCGAGTTACGTTTCTTATTCTAGAGGGGCGAGCTCTTTTTACACTTGTTTCGCTCAATGAGCAAGTAACTTGCGAATAAATTATTCGAATGGAAAAGTTTCGTTAAATCAATTTTTTACAAAGTTGTTTCTTTCGTAATCGGGTAAGACTCGCGAGTACAACCGAGTATTATTTCCCTCCGTTTCTGAAAGGAAGAAAGGATTTCGCAGAATCCTTTTTGGAAACGGGGAATTGGCCGTATAAAATATCTTCTACTTTCCTCCCCCCCTTTCGTTCTTCTGCAAAATTTACTCTTTACGGCTTATGTCTGTAACATTCTCGCCGTTGCGTCTTCGCGCCTGCAAAACCCCATCCGCAACTTCCTGCACGGTGGAAAGTGCGGGCTGCATCCATATTCGCCGCGAAGAAGGAAAAGTTGTCTTAATGCATTAGGGACGCATGTGTCTTGCGTTACTTGCGCTAGGTGCGCCTCGGTTTCTACTTGGGATTGGTAAGGTTTACGACACTGTGGCGAGAATCGATCCTATCGCGACGAATACACCAGCCCAGCACGAACGTACATTTGTCCGCGTATGCAGGGTTGCTACAAAACTGGAAATCAGGGAAATGTCAGAGACATTAAAAATAGTCGGAGAGAAATCAGGGAAAAGTCAGGAAATTTTGCAAAGTTTTTTGGAAAATAAAATTCTTGGTTCTAAAGAAGTTTGATATGTGTGAGTGTATATCATACATTTGGAAATTCTATCAACTTATAATAGCAATCAAATGCAAGTAATATTAAACAATGTTAATGGTAATTTACATTACCTCGTTAAATTATTCTGTCAATCAGATATTTAATGGTTGTCAAATCAATACGAAAATACATAAAGTTTCAAAATGTTATTGAAAGTCAGGAAATCTCAGACGAGGAATTTGTGGCAACTCTTTATGGATAACTCTCTTCACGCGTCAAACTGCATGGTGCAAAATTATTCTGTATATATCTGTAAATTTTATCTCATACCCAAATGAACTTTGAAGGATTTGACAAACTCCTGGAGTTTTTAATCAATTGTATCTCATAATTAATAATAGAAAATATAAAATACAATAATCGTGCCATGAAATGAGATAATTCGCGTAGATATATGATATGAACTTTCCCTGTTAATTTAATAACTAAATTCAATGTGAGGTATTAACGAGCTATCATATTAACATGTATATGCGATCATAGAGTATTTAATGGAACGCGTTGGATAAAATAATGACGTATTAATCTATTATATGCTGAATCGCATTAAAGCTAGATGTTATAGTCTCTACTTGAATTTTATATTAGTGTAATAATTCTACCAAATATAGCCAATGCCTTACAGAAGAATCAAAGCTGTTTTTAATAAGGAAGATGACAGAAGCTAAAAGCAGAAAGTACGATTTTAATTTTTACCACTCAAGGAGGATTCGTGGGAAATGGAGATGCGGTTTGAATTAAACGTCGCCATTTCCTGTTTATAAGTTTGTATTTTGTGAAAAGTCTGGGGACGAGAGCTCTTTCCGAGACGTCGATACTCCAGGCGCGGCGACGCGGATTAAGTGCCATTTCTACGCCGGCGGGTCGCCGCCGTGTCGCGAATTTTTACGACCAGGTCGCGACTCTTGGCTTCACGTATTCAAAACACGAGTATCGTTTGCCTTTTTAGTGGTCTAGGATATAATTTCGGGGCAGCCGCCGCGACGAAGAATTTTTACGGTCGCATCTCTCTCTCATTCGCTCCGCGATTTCATTAGATGCGAATTCCAGCGTCGAGATTTTAGCATTTCATAGTCCATAAAATGTTTGATCGAATCAATGCGGAGAGCAATCGTACGCACGTATTTACGGACGTCTCATAAAGGTTGAAATATTTATCAAACACACTGGAATGTCTAATAATTATTTTGACACGGACTAATCGCGGACTAATTGAAGACTCATAAAATTGTAGCATTTAAAATGATAGTCCCTTCCCTCCTTCAATAGACTTTAAATTAGCTACATTTTGTAGACAAAAAATATAAAATAAAGTGATAAAATTTCGAACATATGTGATACAAATGTCTAAATAAAATAAAATTTAATCCTAATTTTTGAGATTCAAATTTGTCACTGTCTCATTATGTAGAGAATGCTGAAACATAGAAACTAGAAAAAATTAAAACCTGAATTTAGAAAACAGGATTTAAATCTCACTTCATTCTTATATAATACTATATATTCAAAATTGTATTATAATTCCTTACTTTATTATAAGCATTATTATATCATTATTATCTTTGTTAATATATGTACATTAATAACAGAAAATATTTAATATTTAACATAGAGAGTCAAAGCAGTTGCAGGACATTAAAACATCTCATAAAATATTAACAAAATATACTATTGTTCAATTATGCTACCATTTAACAAAATTATTTATGAAATTATAGCATTAATCTTCAGAGAGAGAGAGAGAGAGAGAGGACGGGGATTCATTTTTGAAATTTACCGCTTTTTTTCGTAAGATTTCTTAAAATTCATTTTACTTCTGATTGTATTTCTTGCCTCAAAATATGACACTGTTTCAGCGTTACTTTACAATGACTTTCCAATTCTGTAAAGGTTCAAAGAAGGAAAAGAAAAGTTAACTGTCTATATCTCAGTCATATACTAAACTTTTTCCAACGCATATGATAAATCAGATTGATGGTTTTAAAATGCTTAAATCCTAAATTTTTTAATAAAGATATGTAAGTGAAAAAATATATTTACGCTTTTAGTTCATGTTAGACGTATGAAGTCTCCTTTTATTCTTTTTCTTATTAATTTTAATTATGTTGAATTTCCATATATGATAAATGTGAATGTCTGCAGTGTGTTGAGCTTGGGTTAACCGTTTGTTAAGCCCAAATGATTGCGGATCAGTTATCCCTGTGAAGAAGACGCGACAGAGGTCAGAGAACCAGTCACGGCCCGTAGGTAAACTTTTAAGAGTGCTGCGTTATACCTATATGTGTCGATAGCATTGTTTCCGAGCAACCTCTTATATCTCGGTGGATAAAATTGCAAAGAAAACTTAGAGGAGTGATGCTTGTGAGCTTTCGCGATGAAATGCCTGCGGAACATAATGCTTCTTTCGTGTCAATGCGAAAGAAAATTAAGGTGAAACACTTATCGTAAGATAAGTTTAGATTTATTCTAAATAGAAAAAGAGGGAGCAACTTTGCGTTGCAATACATGCAGGCTGTAAATTACTCGTGAAATAATTTCGACAGTCTGAAAAAGGCAATGTGTATGGATAATAAATTTAATTCTCCTATCAATGCATAATTTTTTAGTTTTTTCACTATCGTATCTTTTTTACCCAACAAAATTTCTGTTAAAACTATAAAAACGCAAACAAGATGAAATCTGTGCAAAACTATTCTTTGTTGTTTAAAGGGAGGGGTTTTTGAGCTGTCATAACAAAATTCGATATTACCCGAGTAATAATAGAAAAGGAGTCGAATCTCTGGATTCCCGTCAGTCAAAAGTCATTTAAAAATAATTTTTTCTCACTTTTCAATATAACACTAGAAAATTAAGATCCAGGTCTAATATTATATAATATAAATCGTTCATTTTTCCCAGATTTCGCGTTAATTGACATCGTCTCCGTTCGAAGTGAGAGCTTGCGTTAATTTTTATCGAGAATATATGTCAAGAAGAAAGGAAAGATTATACGGCAATTTCTAACGACGAGAGACACAGCAGCCGGTGACGTGAAATTTATCGGGCATAAGTAAAAATTTGTATTCGTTTCGCCCGAAGAAGAAAGTAGATGGAGGCCCGGCACGACTGTAAAAATGGCGATGCGACCTCCATCACGAGGGAAAGATACAGATAATATCGCGCGTTCTTGGCGTATTCGCGCGAGAAAACTTTCGCGATGTGCCGGAGCTCCTCCAAGTGCTCGGAGCAAAGTGCTTGGAACTTAATATGATAGCGCTCGGTTGGCGCTCAGACGAGCCGTGGTGCGCTCGAAGAGAGTAATATTGATCGACGGAGCGGGCTTACATCGTGCCAGAAGGGAGAGAGAGAAAGACAGAATGAGAGAGGGGGCGAGAGAGAAAGGAAACCGGGCTGAAGGAGGGTGGAGGGTGCATACTGGGTACAAGAGGGAGGGTCGCGTTGGATGGTGGCATACGAGAAGGGGTGGTTGCCAGAGGGTCGTAGGGCCGACGCGCACCATCGTGACCAAAGAGTCTCCTTCCCTCTTGACGTCATTCGTCTTTCTCTCTCTCTCTCTCTCTCTTTCCCCTCCCTTCCTTCCCACCCTCTTTCTCTGTCACTCTCTGTCTCTCCCTTTCTCTCTCTCTCTCTCTCTCTCTCTCTCTCTCTCTCTCTCTCTCTCTCTTTCTCTCCCACACCCTTCCGTTTCACTTCCCTGTCCCGCGGTTGCTCGCGAAACCCGCTCACTCTTCTCATCCCGCGTCCTGGCTCGTTTCGCACGCGACTTCACGCGAAATTCGAAACTCCGTGGTGACACACACGGCGCGATCCATCGGACAACAGATCGAAAATTGCGGATCGATATTTGCAACGCAAACAAACGCGCTTCCAAAATAACCACTTTGTCGATCGTATGATGAGCATTTATGGGCGTTTATCGGGAAACACGGCGCGCGGTGTTAAAAAAAAATTCTGAAGTTCACGCGAACAAACTGGCCACGCGAGATTAATTTCGCGCGCACGACAAATTTAACGAGTTGATGTATAAATCCAATAACGAACGATTATACAAGAAAAAATTGTTAGGAACGGGAACACTCTATATTAAAGTTTTTACTGTACATCAAACTATCGTAGGACAAAGTTAGATTGCGGGGGGCAACTTTAACTGCAAAGTGAACAAAAATTACAGTATCGTTTAATATCGAGAAAAGTTGATTGTTAGTTTCAGTTTTGTTCCATTCTGGAAAATTTCTACTACTTGTCGATTAATACTATTTGTGCGTTATTAATTACTTTTAAAACAGTTTTTTAGTTTGATGTAAATGTATATCTACTTGCAATTCAATCTCATTTTATGTCAATATCTTTTAAATGACAGATTCTTCGACTTTTTCTTAACAAATATTTGAAGGGAGATTTAATAGCGAAGATATTTAACATCGGAGATTAAACTCATCTCAACGAATTAAGTTTCAAGGGTGCACATAGATAACGGAACTTCCTTTCTTTGTCAATTTCAAGTCGAAATTGAATTTCTGCGTGTGCACTTTTTATTCCTTTTTAGAGAACAGAGAGAGAGAGCAGAGAGTAATTATATTTATTATGCAGGCTGATTCTTGGGTTGTTTCAATAAACGATCTGCCTTGAAAGTTTCCTCAAATCGTCAAAGAAGTAATTATAAATAACGTATAATTAATTTTGTTTTATTACCCTGTTTCTATCTTTTAATTTATCTCATTTATTTATATGCATGTAAGGGTTAAAAAGATATTACATACAGTCTTTAACAAAATTATGAAAAAATTACAGATTTTTTATATTGTATTTTTGAAAGTAATACAAAAAGTCTAGCGACAATTTAAAATCTGAATAAAAAATTAATTTAATTCACGAAGTAGGAATGTTTAAAAAAAACAGATAAAATAAGAAAATTTTCATTGAAACTATAAAACTGTATTATAAAATATAAATTAATCTATTTATTGAACTATTTCAAATGCATATAATGTTCTTTTCTATATGGAAAGTATACATTTTCAATTCCAATCACTTTTTACAGAGACATTCTTAACCTTCAACTACGGCTCTGAAAAACCTGTATCTAAGTTCTAAAGTGTCCTGTTTGAAGTATAACAAAATGCAAATAAACTTCCGCTTCACCGGTTGATAGAGCAAGATTTAAAGTTTTTTTACCTAAAGTTTAGAACCTCATAGCGATTGTACAGATTGTATACCGTTACACATCAAAGGAGCAATGGTAACTGAAACCCTTGAATTAAATAACATTTCGTTATTTTGAACTTTCAAAATGCAAATCAATTCCTTTCTGTAGTTCCAAAATGCAAATCAATCCCTTTCTGTAGTTTCTAAGTAAATAACATTCCTATTAACATATTAACATAACATACTTAGTAAATTATAAACCAAATTTGAATGAAATTTAATAAATTTTCTTGAATTAAATCATTTAACACCATTGTTTCAGTTAAATTCATTTTATACGACATTATTATTAATGTTATAATTATACGACATAATTATTATGATACGTTGAATAGAAGCAATGGGGTCACCTATAGAGATGATTAAAAATAACTTCAATTGGGTATAATTCGACATTATGAATTTAATAGTATACAATTGTCTAAAATTTTCACTTTGTTCAAATGCTATAATCCAGAGTTAGATCTGAATCACCCTACCAAGGGATTTGTGACGCGGACGCGACAGTAGTTTATCAATATGACAGGTAGAGTATAACTACCTGTTATTATATCCTTATCAGTGTGTTTTTCTTTTCAAATAAGTCATAAAAAACAGCATGAATAAGTCAGAAAAGGTATTTTTTTTGTCAAGTTAAATTATTAATGTATACACAATACCAAATAATATTCCATTTTTTAATTATTAAAGTATAGTAACATTTTCTGAAACATGTATACTTATCACAATTTAGAGAAATTTATGAGTCCAATAATAGATTTTAAATTTATTTCTATTAGCGTATTGGAGCTGAGAATATTATGAGTGTACATTAAAATTGTAAGTATAATTAAAATAATGATTTATGCAATATTAACTTAAACAATTAGCTTACATCTATTATCTGTTTTAGTAACTACACATTAATGAGTCTAATGCATGTGTGTACATATTGTATACAAATTGGAAGTACATTAATGGGGCTATCGCCTTTTAAAGGGATACACTAATAAGAACAAAAACGTTTTCTTTATTTTTATTAAAAACATTATAAAACATTAATATTTTTTAATTTAAAAAATATTATAAGAAAAATGGGATAGTTGAAAAATCAATATTATTATAAGCAGACAAAATTAAAGCTATATTTAATAATTAATTCAGTAATATGCACGTTCGTTAGAATTACTAATGGAGACAGTTATCTGAAGTGAAACTAGCGGAAGGAAAACTGTTCCGTTTGATGATCACGAGATGTAACACGCACGTGGCATTCCGACGCTGCATCGTCACTTTGCCATTACCTTATTTACATCAGCGTCGTGTGACCGCCGGCGGAAATACAGCAAGCTTTTATCTTCACGAGAATCTTTGCAAGAGACTCGCTCCGAAAATGTTCTCGCCTCGGATGCGAACGGTCCATCGGCAGCTGCGAAGGGCGCGCCGCGTCGTGCGGAAAACTATCTTTCGTCGCGAGACGAGCGGAAACTTTTCAATCGAGTTTCTTGTTCGGGGCGACGACGACGCCGCGTTTTCTCTTGCCCTCGCGCAGAGCGATCTCGTTACGAGCTTTTTATTTTCGTCCCTTCGTTCCTGTGGCCCGTCCAGCCGGAACGAATCGGCGAAGAAATCTCGATCGCGGTGAAGCTCAACCGAGTCGAACAGATCTCCTCACGCTTTTCTGAGCGCGGAATGCCTTGCACAAATTGTTCCGTCTATACAAATCGTTAAAATTCGATCAAAATTCCATAATGTTCAATACATAGAACATAATTCGCTTCCTTACTTCAAAAGTTCATTTTTTATCATATTTGTTTCACAATCCTTACACTAACATTCTTTTTAAGTTTTGTGCCAATGACTTTTTAAAGGACTCCTTTTTAAATTTTAATGATTTTTATTTTTCTTTAAATATGATGTTAAGTTAGATTACTTTTGAAGATTGAATATTTATTTAACTCATTCATGGTAATAACTCAAAAATCACGTTTTTTTTAATTGTATCACTTTTGAGAACAATATTACCTAAAAGATATACGTGAATTCTGAATACTTCAAAAATATCCTGTTCTTCTATGGAATTTTGAAGATTTGTGTAAAATAATTATTTGTTCTTAATCAAAATTAAAAATTATACCTAAACATTTCATTTTGGTGAAAAAAATTATTTTAAATTTAATAAGCAAATATTTATTTCGAAAATTTCTATGATAATGCAAATTTTTATTTCAAATGAAATTGTAATATAAGGCGACAGCTACGATGATATGACCTCGGAATTATTCGTGGGATATCATGACACGCTTTATCGAATTACTCACTGGAGTAATCAAAACTGATTGTCTTTAAATTGGAATATAATATCGAATAATTACACGAATAATTTATTACATTTTCAAATATAACTTTTCTTGCAATATATATATATATATATATGTAGCAGTAATCAAGTACACTATAGTAGTAAGCTACTGTAAAAATTGGCAATTAAGCGCACATTCTATGTGCCGCTTGATGAGTAATAAATAAAACGGTGCAGAGAGAAGCAGTATTATTTCACAAACTCTGACACTCAAATGCAATATTCAATATCTACATATATCTGAAAAATAAGAACAGAACGAAATTGTCGTCACCAAGAAAATCGCGAATTTACGATCTCAAGAGATTCGAGAATTAATTTCCTTACAAAAATAAATGTTGTACAAACTGTTCAGTAAAAATTTATATTTAATAATATAATTTTATAGTGTAAAAAATTTTCTTATTTTATCTTAATTAGATTTTAAAAATATATATCTATGTCTTATTGAATAAATGATTTTTGTTCCAAATTCTAAATTTACGTCGAATTTTTTATAATATTTCAAATATCTACAATATATAAATATATGTAATTTTTCATATTTTTATTTTGTTAAAAAAAATGCATAATATTGTATGCATACATTTTTCATTCTTTGATGCTAATACATCAGGGAATACAAAATTTCTTATATAAAATAATGCGAGTGATCCAGATGAAAAACATTTTAAAAATATATCTATATTTCTTATTAAATGAATGATTTTTTTATTCAGATTCTAAATTCTCGCCGAGTTTTTTGTATTACGTTCAAATACAATGTGGAGAATTTTTCATATTTTCATTTTTATAAAATGTATATAATCATTCTCAATTCTTTAACGCTAATATATTAGCGTGTATAACATTTATATATAAAATATTGCAAATTCCGAAAGTGAAGCCTTCTAGATTTGTAGTTTGATATCTAAATGTAGACAATTTGGCAAAATTCTTATCTTATTGAGCGTAATAGACTAAAGTTAATCGTGGCTGCATTGAGATCGAATCCAGCCATTATTTCGACAGTGGGAATCAATCGGTTGCCAATCGGTCGAATAATTCGGCTCAGTCCGTTTACCGGTCAGAATGTGCATTAAGCTCTAGAGCGTTTAAAGGGCTACACGAATCGGCGAATCGGTTCTTCGACGAGGAACTGTAAATGATTAAGTACAGTAGGACACGCGTTCTTGATCGTTGCCCATCCGAATAGACGCTTCCTATTGAGAAACGTAATCGCTTTGGAGCTGACCGAGCGTTGGTCAAGCGTTCTAATATAAGCGTTTTTTCCATGGATCCACTGGGAATAGAATGTTTCAATACAAACACGATTGAACGTATATATATATATCAAAAAGATAAATACATTGAATTTAAAGGTTTCAAGAAGATATCAAAAAGATAAGAAAAATCTCAAAGAATTTACATAAAATTCGCTTTAATTTATTAATTAGTGCTGGATAAAGTTTTATATTTAATTCTCTTTAAATTCATAAAACGTTTCTCGTAATAAGTTTAAGGAAATTCCATTTATTTCATTTTCAGAAACACTATCGAAAAGCTTAAAGGAGCAATTTATATAGATATTTTGTCTATAGTGAATCATCCCTCATATAAGAGAAGTTTGAGAGTCGGAATTTCTTGCTCCAATAAAGTTACTTATTCGCTAAATTCGCTAAATCATGGTTGTCTGAGAAAATAGTTCTTCCTCGGATATTCTCACTGTTCGTACAAAATTTATGTTCTCTAAAACTGATTCCGAATTCGACGAAGATTTGTGTCTTTGGTACTTGTTTTTCTGATCTCTAAGTCGCCCCCCCCCCCCTCCACCGGATACCAAATTTAGTCTCTTTAAGACGTCAGTTTTGCTCTATTGCACAAAGGGCCTTTTGTGAATCTTCCGAGTTCCAAACGTTTAAATATATCTAGAACGACAGAAAGTTTCAGCTTACTCCAATATCAAGGTAATGGCGCTTTTGTGTTTCCTCGAGACGCTTGACTCAGGATGGAATATGCATGTTGCAATTATCGGACGAATCTTCAATTCATCGCGCAGTTACAAAAATAGCGATGTTTGTCGATACGGAAGAAGTATTGCTCATCGGTTCTCGATTCATGTGTGATCGGGGATGCAGGCTCAAGAGGCATCGACGGTGGCCTCTTATATCGTCGATTCGAAATGCCATCTGCGCGTGCCATAATACATTACTTAACAGCGAGTCACGTTTTTCCTGTTCACCCGCCTCGCCCAGATGTGCAACGCAACGTACGTGTTCGACAAACGGGTGGCGGCGCGAAGGCGTGAGGAAGACTCGTAAAATTTCATACCAATAGCTATAAAACTTAACAACTTGACGGAGTTCTTATTACACCGAGTAGCAGCTCAGTAAAACACATTTATACAATACATTTATACAGTATAAACCGTGTTATATGTAATATATTTATTATATATTACCGGCGTAAATGTGTCGTAAAAAAATAAGGATTCAATATTGACATGAAATCTCGAGAGATATGTTAACGCATATTTAATAGAAGACACATAGTGTTCTTAGATAAATTTTTTCAAATAGTCTGATGCAATCTAAGTGAATCTATTATATGCATACGTTTATAATTTTTGAGAGTACTCAGAATTCTGGGAAATGGCAAAACTTACTATAATATGAAATAAAAGTAAACTGCCTATAAGAGCTTTTGCGATTGTTATAGTTCGTAAATAATATACTTATAAAATATAATTCGCAAATAACTGGAATGTATTTATCAGCTTTGCGAATGTTTCGATTTTGTATTTGAGTCCTCTTCACTTCTGCATTGAAGAGGATTCAAATCCAGAGTCCGAAACATTTGTGGAGTTAAGTTTGTTAATATAAATGCATTCCACAATTATTTGGAAATTTTTATCTTGTCGAATTGGAATCTGGAAATTCCGTATTTAATGTACAAGAATAAGAAGAAATTCCAAATCTCGAATGCGTATTGTAACACAATTAATTTATACACCGATATATAATAGAAATACATTGAATTTTACATTTTTCGGCTTTAAATTCAACGTTTCTTCATTCTTATATTTTTACGGTTTTTAACTTCTGTTTGAAAGATCATACATTGTGAATTTTCACGAAATTATTGTAACATCTAGCGATTATTATTATTTTATGTTATATATAATTAATTTTTTATGTACTGATGATGGTCAAAACTCGACCGAAACGTTTTCCTTTGTCTCTCTTTTTTAAATATATAACTTTGCTTATGACATCTTGCGTTGTGGCTGTATACTCATTTCTATTTATGTTTATTTATCTTATCGCCTTATAAATATGTTATTTGTATTGCTTTAACAACCGCAGACAGATCGCTCTTTTATATATAAACTTATTTACTTATATTTAATTTATTCATTAAACCATACACACAAAACTATCTTTATTTTAACTTCACTAAACTACTATATTATAATCAGTCTTCAAGGATTTTTAACGATATTTTTTACACAAAAAAGTGATTTTGCTAAAGTATCTAAAAAACTAAGTGTAGCTCTAAAAATAATTTTGTTAAATTATTAAAATAATTATGTGAACGCTTAAACGTTAATAAAATAGCATTGCAAAAAATCTTAACATTCTAGCGTCCAGTTCAAGTGTCCTGCATAATTATTTGATGGTGCAAACAAAATTACTTTTAGATTTGTATTTATAGCCAATAGTTATTATTATTATTACTACTATATTAGTTAAATTTTTAGATACTTTATAAAATTGTTCTTTCCGTGCATATCAATAACATGAGAACGACACATTGGTCAATGAGCGTTTTCATAATTTGTTTTTCCTTGTCAAAATTTGGAGAGTGACCCCCTACCACCTTTTTACGCCATGATCGCGTATTAATAATACATTTGCGCCCATATTACATTAACACGTTACTCGATAGCATCAGTCGCTTTTCGTCTATCTCACAGTTACATCTTGTCGATGAGATGGCTGCGGTAAATTATTATTATGCGTGATGTAATTGATCGCGCACGTTGCAATGCTCGTGATAAATTTCCCGCGGTTGTTTATTTGCCGCACGTTTACATTCTCTCTACACGACACCGAAAATGCAGCGGGCTGATGACGCAACAACCGCTTTTGCAGGCTGCATTTTAGCCGGGTGCGAGTAAACGCATGCGTCACGGGACCGCGCGGGTCTTGGGAGTAAGTAATTTCAATGTTGCAGAGCCCAGCTGCAAAGGGATGGTAATGGGTTGGGCAACAAGGGGGAAAGCGGAAGACTGCAAGACGAAGACGCGAGCGCAAAGTTCCAGAACCTGCAACCTCTGTTGCCTGTCCCGAAATATGTTACGGCATAACGTCGAGAAACTACGGCGATCGCAATATCGTCCTCTAGCCCGGGACAAAGTGCGTCTGTAACTTATTTCGCAGACTGCGTTGACTGCCGACTGTCGTGCATTCGTTATCATTCGTTTTAAATGCAAATCCGCAAATCTGCCAGCTAAAATCGCGCGCTAGCATTGTGAGCTATTTGTACGAGGCGTCATAGCGTGTCACATCCGCATGCAAAAGTGGAATTTTCAGCACTGACCTAGAAAAACATGATTTTCATCTTCGTAAGCGCGGTTTTTAAAGTGCGAGCGTAATGGAGCAGAAGTGCGATTGCGTGTTTGTTTCGTTCCATCGAGTCGAAAACGCGAAACATTGCTGCCCGCCAAAACGTTGACTTTCATATTGTTTTCTTAACTTTTGGAAACATCGAATTGTGCTAATTTAATGACGATATTTTCCCACATACCTTGTTATTTTCGAGTACAAGTCAAACTTACAATAGAAATAGAAATATATCATAATATAAAAGGCAAGACTATTTCTATTTCTACAAAAGTTATAATACGCGATATCTCGGAAATTATGTATACTGTTAGATATGTATCGAACGGACTCAAATTGAATATACTACATGGGCTGAAAAGTCCCGGGATTTTTAATGAAAACGAGCGTTTTTTGGGCAAAGTTATATTCATTCCTCAACATAGTTGCCTTCGAGGGCGATACACTTGGTATAGCGATTTTCCAACATTTCGATGCCCTTTCTGTAGTACGAAACGTCCAAGCCTTCAAAATACGCCTCGGTTTCCGCGATGACTTCCTCATTTGATCTGAATCTCTTTCAGGCGTATGTGTGATAATGGACCCACGTTTCATCCATCGTCACAAAACGTCGAAAAAAGTCAGCTCGATTACGCTGCAACAACGTCAAACCGGCCGTTGAATCATCAACACGCTGCTGTTTCTGGTCGACGGTCAGCAAGCGCGGCACCCATCGCGCCGATAGCTTTTTCATCTCCAAAACATCGTGCAAAATGTATCCCGCCCGTTCTTTTGAGATGCCCACGGCCTCAGCTAACTCGCGCAACTTCACTTTACGATCATTCAAAACGATTCGATGCACTTGCTTTACGATTTCCGCATTCGTAGCCTCTTTTGGCCTTCCAGAGCGAGGTGCGTCTTCGGTGCTTGTACGACCCATTTTAAATTCACTAAACCACCGATAGACTGTTGTTCTCGAAGGAGCAGATGTGGGATAACATTTCTGCAACCATTGCAATGATCGTTCAGGAGTTTTTCCCATCAAAAAACAATGTTTGATCAAGATGCGATATTCCTGTTTTTCTATTTTTTTTTTACGAAGGCGAAAGTAGCGTCACTCAAACAACTGTAGCTTGTAAACGAATGGACGAAATGTCATGAAACTTCATAGATAAACTAGTGATAGATGAGCCTCTCGAAATGAGTCATGTTCATTTTCTAATGGCGCCAGATGTTGAAAAATCCCGGCACTTTTCAACCCATGTAGTATATATAATTTGACATCATGAATTTAACAATGTATATACGTACATGGAAAAATAATTTTTACTGGAGGATCTAAAATTTAGTTACATATATAGATCTAAAAATAATTTTGTTGGACCATTAATATAATTATGTAGATTGCCTTAAATGATTGCTGGAATATTGACATTTTTTGCAATACGCTCATTATGTTTAACATAATCCTCTTTTGAAAAGTTCAACAAAATTATTCTGAGATCTGTATCTAGTTACATTTTTAAATATTACAGCCATTCTTTCCGTGCAAGCTCTAAAAGGTCCTGTATATTATATTATAAATATGTATTGAACTTTTTATAATAGGTACACTAAATCTCGTGTTTGCACGATTTGATTAATGGCGTGAAAAACGTTGATCGTAAAAATATATTTATATCAGATTTTTTTTCCAATTGTGAAAAAGTTGGATCGATTGACTCTCGTCCGTCTGTTTTCGTTTTCCTTACAGACCAGATGAGCGACGTTTGCAAGAAATACTTCCTGCGGGATCTCTACAGGAAGATAGACGGCGCCGTTCTTACCTCACAAAATGAGAGGGATCTCGATTGCGCCATTACTTTCCAGACTCACAGCATCCTCCAGCGGTTTATGCTCCGATTCGATCAGCTGCAGTTAGACTGCAACGACCATCTCTACATCTACGATGGTGCGCACGCGGTCGGCAGTTACAAGGTAAGTCGCCACTATGAAATTCACACGTGTGTGTGTGCCGAAGGATATTATCAAGAGCAGAGAGTGCTCGGCTCTACGGCGATTCGTGGCGAATTATCGCGGAGGCCGCCACGATAAGACCATCTCACGTTCCCCTAACGATTTCGATCGAGAGGATAACGGACACGTATATAAGGAATAAATTCAGAAAAAAATAATGAGAAAGGAGATGAAGTTCAAAAGGGATTGATATAGTTTCGGCGAATCGGGATTTTTCGGTGTCACTGCACAAAAATATAGCCACCATACATCCATTTGCAGCGATGAAGATCGGGAAACTGACTTGCGATACATTTTCCCTTCGTCCGTGATATCGAAAATTGAACGCACGGAGATTATCCCATTTTGAAACTCTATTGCCACGTAATATATTACATGGAGAGATTTAATTTACATTATTATATTATGATTATCGCAAATATACATTGCTGATTATTCGAGGGGTGCAAAACGCGCCGATATCGCAATTTGCGCAATTTCTCCCATTGGGTACGCGGCCCGTTAATGCGCGAATAAATATCTTCGGTCGTGGGGCTAAATTTGAGCGATGTACTTTCAAACAAAGCGCGAAAAGTCAATTTGAGTACTAGAGTAAACGAACTAGTTAGCAGTGTCGGTCGACACGAGATCGCCTCGAGATGCAGAAATCAGGTCAAGGCGAGGTCGAGATAATATTCGCGATATCACACAAAGTATATTCTTATGTTAAATAGACGAAAATCATTAATGTGCGGTCGTGACAGTCGTCTTGTCGATCCGGTTTTCAGTTTACTCATCGCCTTGAGGTTTCTCAACATTAAATTAACATACAAGCCATCATACAGAGATCCAAATCTTTTTTATTATTCTCTTAGTTAATGAATACTTACTGTTCCTAGAAAAACAAGATGAATAAGACTGATTAAATAAGATGAGAAATCCTATATTTGGTCAAAGCGAATCTTAGTGCTCAAATATTTCTGTGTGAATTTATATGTAATAATCAGATTCTGCAAACCGCGTGCCGAAATCTTTTTCAGTCTTAAAATGCAATTGTGAGCACAGAATTAGAATAGTAATATTAAACTGAAAAGTAACTTAATAACTTTTGGTGCTAATAAGTACCTTTACAAGAATATTAATAATCTGATGTATTAATGAGAGTCTTAAATCTATTGATTTATTATGAAAAATATTCATCAGATCATTAAGAATACTGCAAAGTGCGTGCCAAATGTTAATAGAAGAAAAGGTTATTTCTATTAGATATTAACTTGCGTTGATACTTTGTATAATGAGGATTTAATACGTTAATGAGCGACTAGTTTCATAACGGATATATTAAATATTTGAGCGACACAGGCAAATGATGCAAGTACACAAGGATATTATTTTTCAATTAATTCGCGATGAATTTTACTGTGAAGCAAGTTCTATACAAGAGTTAATTATTAAGCTACTTAATGCTATATAGCACGAAAGTGTTTAAAGGATCAACTGGGAGCCATTAAAACGCGGCAATTTGTGCTGAAATTGCTGCGTGGCTCGTGTTTCAACTAGAAATTGCAGACGGTATTAAACGCGCTAATACATGGTGTCATACGAATTTGTCTCGCCATCAAAGCGAAAGCAAAAATTCGTAAATAGAACTATATTATTTAGAATTAGTATCAACTTTTATTTCCATCGCCATTTGCTATGGTATTATAATATTTTTAGACAGTAATTATTTTTAGACACTTTTCCTGCGCTGTGTGTGGCGAGAAGTCTGTGTTTTACATAATATACTCACTCTCGACGAAACACGGAAAAAAATGTAAAGAGTGAAGGTTAACTACACGCGAGACCGCTTTTTACGTTTGTAAAAAATTTGTTTCCTTGTAGTAAACTAAATCGACCAAATGTACAGAAAAGGTTTTATCGTGTTTTAAAAGAATAGAAAAAAGCGGTTTCTAGGTACTGAGAATATAAAGCTGTCAGAATCATAATTTTTATGTTATTATAAGGATATTGAAGGTATGAATAATTAACTTCAAACAAGATGAATATTTCTTTTGTGGTTGATTAATATTTATATTTCGTACACTAATATTTTGTTACCTATGTTAGTGTAAAATATTTATATTATCCGATTATATTATTATTGCGTAAGGAAAGATTCAAATAGAAACACAACATTCGCGTAATTACACATTCAATACAAGATGAATTCTATCGTATTTCTTTTCTATTGGAAAGGTATGAAGGGAGAACAATTTAAGAATCCTTATCTTTATCTTTTTCGATTAACGCGATAGTATAGGGATGAAGATATCGGTGGCTGAAGAAAGATCTGGTAGCAAACAGCTTTAGTCAGAGAATCATTAACGAAAGATCGTGACTGATGTTGTATTCGCGTACTGTTTACGGTTTGCCATATGAAGATTTTTCTTGGGTTTCCCTAATGATCGGTGTGTGCAGCCGATGCACTTCTCGCGTGCATTCGACGCGGACCGACCTAATTGCCGTCATCGATCAAAGACGCCGCACTAATTGCAAGAAGAACGATGTTATTTCCCACATTTAGAATGACGCTGTTACGAAGAGAAAGGAAGAGAGAAAGAGAG
Organism: Cyphomyrmex costatus; assembly: GCF_001594065.2. Lineage (NCBI taxonomy): Eukaryota > Metazoa > Arthropoda > Insecta > Hymenoptera > Formicidae > Cyphomyrmex > Cyphomyrmex costatus. The sequence goes on along the minus strand of NW_017279244.1, from coordinate 276,345 downwards.
AGAGAGAGAGAGAGAGAGAGATCTTGAGTTCGTCCGCGAGGTTGAATTTTAATGTATTCCACCCATTATGCATTCCGAACATGGCCGACGCGGGACATGGTGACGCAAACTTGCGCTATTAATCAAGATTCGTTTCTTGAGAGAGAAACGCGAGCGGAGTTCAGTTCCTCCATTGTCCCAAGTTTCCTCCTTTGATTTTTCGCAATCAAACCGAGATGTATTTCCAGAGTTCTTCATTAAATCATATCTTTTATTGTTCCTTTTTAGATTATAAAGTACATTAAAAAAAATATGATATACCTCGTTTTGTCTCTAATTCTATCTGTGTCTATCGCAAATAATAATTTCTTTCTGGGTCGGTCAGAAAAAAATCAATTAAGCGCTATGCCGATTATTGCGGCTTTTTCACGCGTACTTTCGCGATTCGAGTGGAATGTCGCGACAGTATATTTCCCGAGCCGACCAACATTCCCTGAAAAATGAATTCATTTTTTACAGCTCACCTCCCTATGCATCCCGTGGATGCGTATCCGAGCACGAGCTTGTTTATTTATTAAGCGCACTCAATTACGCTTCCACACCGGTCGTAAACAACGCCCTCGTTTGCAGCCCAGCTGCAATATAGGGTGGCTAAAATCACATACAATGCGATCTGTATATAAAAATTACTTAAACAACGTAACAAAACATGCACATAAATTTACGTGACTATTTGTGATAACCATTTTATACTAGAAAAAATTTCTGGTTGAAAATATAGATTCTGAACAATGTAAATTTTTCATGTCAATCAGAACTCCGATTGAGATAACCAGATAGTCCAATCATGATGACCGGAATTCTGATTGACATGATTAGAATCTACTGGTTCATCTTTTTAAGAAGAAATTATTTTTAATAATAAAAATATTATTTTGAGAGTAATTTATCTTAATTGTTTAGGATTTAGTGGAGCCACGCAAGATGTATTATGCTATCATACAATTATTATTGAAACTAAATTATAACTTATATACGTTTCAATCATAATATGATTATTATTAACAGTTTACAACAAAAATTTTTGTAATTAATCGTAAACAGACATAATTCTTTTCAATTAAATCTGATATATTTTCTTGGCTTCTTGAAGGTCATCTTCTTTGATGATCGTATGATTTTTGATGGTTATTTTAAATTAAACTTTACTGGTGATACGCCAAAATTCTTGATTCAAAATATCAACAGTAAAGTTTAATTTATAATAACCATCAAGCCTACTGTCACAAAAAAATGATCTTCAACAAAACCGACAAATATAATATATCAGGTTTCATTGAAGTGAATCATATCAATTTAAGATTAATTATACATTTTTGTTGTAAACTATTGATAATGACCATATTGAAATGATTGAAACGTATAGTTGTAATAATTTTCTCAGTATTAATTGTATATGATAAGCATAATACAAGCTCTACTAGCCCTAAATAATGAAGGTGAATTACTTTTATTTCAAGTCTGATTGCGAAATTTCAATTATTTTGATGCGCAAATTGATTCAAAAGTATTAAAATTGTTTTTCTTTGGATTGATTCAAGCATCATTTGTTTATTGTATTATATGAATATAACCACTGCGGAGAATTTTAAATTTAGCATACGTTATTGTTAAATGACAATCGTCGAGTATTATTTAAAAATAAAAGTATTTTGCCGTGTTAAATGTCATTCTTCATATATAATTTCAGAACTTAAATATCCTCTCGCGTTTACCGCGCGCGGGAAACTACGTTATCGACCAGAAATAAAGAATCATGCATTACTTAAATATTAGTTGCATCTTATTTAGCCACCCTGTGTATATATTTGCTACCACGATATTCACGGTTTTCGAAGCACCGAGAAGTACGATCTCTGGAATAATTTAGGGACATAATTTACGAAAAACAAACGACACGGCAGCTGTGTTATAGTCAGCAAAATATCTTCCTAATTTAAATTACCTTCAGGTACTTTTCGCCACATATTACCAACGATACGCAAACGCAAAGTTTCCTACGTAACATTTACATGTGCACGTCGCTGATGCGCGCGATGCGCATAGATACACGTGTGATGGAGAACAGAAAGTCAGAGAGCAGTACAATTTTGCATAATGGCACTTTAACTTTAATCTTTTTTATGGCTTTTCTAATGGGCCATTAAGCATACCTTTTTATTGCGCTGCTTTCTCCCTCTTCTCTTTTTCAAATATGATACGCGTCTTTTCATGAAAAAGATCCCTTCTGCTCTTTGATGTATCTCTTTGCAAAGCGCACTGTTATCCTGATGTACTGTTTCTTCAGCAAAGTATTGTGTTTTGGAAAATAAAATACAGTATGTATTGCCGTTCAGAGAATACGAGATACATTATTCATCCTTTAGACTGAAACTTTTAGCGGAAGTCATAAATGTAGCAAGTTGAATACGAATAAGTGTGAATGAAGAGTGAACTTCAAAAGTGTGCCGAGCTAAGTTTATTATTTTCTACCGCACTATACATAGAAAAACTTACTTTTAATTTCAGAATTCTATTCTTGTGTGGATATATGGTAATTCTTCCTTTAATCCTGACAGCGAGATGGAAATTTCTCGCGCAAAAAAGATATTACGGCAGTTTCAATTGAGAAAAGTCTACCAATTAATCCTAATGCTTTGAATATTCAATCTTTGCATTCTGTGCTCGTCCTATGAGTAAAAGAGTACATTTTGCATACATGAAATAAATATACAAAAAGAAATAAAAGCCTTTGTCGTACAAGAAATATCTATGGAGCTTTTTAATTTTCAAATTGCGTTGTTCCAATGCAACCGTTGTTAAAAGGACGACATTTTAAACAGGATCCGCTTATATTCTTTTTCTTGTATTCCCGTCCTGCTGGATTAATTTACGTCCTGGGATCCGGGAACAGGCGGTAAAGTTCTAATTTTGTAACTTGTAATTAACTTGGCCCGCGAAGCTAACTTCGTTCGCGAAAAAAGAGATGTGGTAGCTGCGGAGTTGGCGGAAAAATCTGTTTTTTAATTGCTAATTCAAATAACGTAATTAACTCATTATCGGCGAGCGTACTTATTGTAAAATTTTCGCTCTATTCTCGATAAGAATCAAGGCGAGAGAGTTTACGTAATTGGAAGAAAAATCAAATATTGGATACTTTTAGAGAAAATTTCGCAAAGTATACGAAGTGTAATAATTGCAAAACAAATTGTTTCGTAACTTATTTTGCAATTAACAAAGTAATTAAGCTGTACAAATCATTAATAATAGATATAATAATATTACAAAATCCTTTTTTTACGAAAAATACATCTACAATTGCACTAAAGAAAAGTAATGTTTGTTTATTATATTTTTCGATAATTACATTGAGAAAAAAAGTATCATAAACTTAAATAAATATTTATTTGAATAGTACCAACTAAATATTTATTAAATATAAAGATATATTTATTTAATAAAAACTTTAAATATTGTTTTAACAATAATTTTTTTATATTAAGTAAGTATTTATTTACTGTAAGTAAATAAAGAGCAGACTTTCGAAATGCGTTTTGTTAAAAATTTGTAATTTTCAAAAAGTGAGAAAGAAAGAAACTACGTACACAAGAAAACTACTTTATAGAAAATAACAATATGTCAATCAAGATGTGAAGTATTAAACAAAATTGCTAAATAATTGCTAAAAATGTTAGACAAATGCATTTTGTTTATCTCTAAATAAAACGTACTTTGAAATGTCTGTTTTTCCAGCATATAAATTAACGATGAAAAAATGCTTTCTGAATATCTTAAAATAACTTATAATATGAGTCTTTCAACACTGGACATCTCTAACTAAAAAAATAAAATCCTAGCCAATTAAATTACAGAGGCCTTAATAATATTCCTCACAATAACTGGTATATGTGTGAAATGATAAACGCTTTCTCTCAGGCGCATAAATAAACAATATTAAAAAGAACGTTAATGTAAGAACATAACTAATACAAATACAAAGCCTATAACAGTCTAGCTTGGATCTTTTAATCGCTTACATATAAACTACCGCGGTATTATCACGAATTAAATCAAATTAATAATTAACTAATATACGTAGTCCCCCCAAAAATTGCGCAAAATAAAAAGTTAATATAAATTCTTGTCCTGAATGAGATTATTTAGTGAAATGTATTAGATTTTCGGAAATAAATGGCTTCTCAGTTATCACCGTTTCACCTTTCGTCAATTGTTGAGACGTCGGTTGATGATGATAGCGGGGCGTGGTCGCGAGAGAGGTTTCGTAGAACCGGAAGTTGTGACAATATCGCTTCAACGTGTCATTAATTGAGCCAGCCACGAATAGCGGGGCTTGGAATATATTCGCGAGCGAAGTTACACCCCCGCCGACTGAGAGAGTAAGGCTTGGTCATTAACGGATGAACTTCGAAAGGCGGTCCCGTAAATCCGCCAAAGCCTCTGCTGCCGCAGTCTCCCTTAGTACACGGCTCTTGCAAATATCTCGAGATATTGATAATGGAAGTGGGAGATGATCCGCAGCATCTTCTATGTTTCAGCACTAAATACCTCCCGCTAGATATGCGGGATATTACGGAATGTTCCTCTCCCCTCTCCATATACAGCTTTCAATTAATCTATAGATATCTTCGAAGTTTCGTATTAACTTAATAAAGTGGAAATCCCTCGTTATTGATATCAATCAACTACATGTAGTATCATAATAAATATCTTAAAAAATGAATAGGAAATTGCCAAGCAATAAATATGTTACGCAATAAATTTGTGATGTCGAGATGAAACGTATTTTTGTTTAAAAATATTATGTTAGAATAACGACGCTATTTTCCTGTGATGGTCTACGAATTTTTTGAAGAAAGAATTGTGTAGGTAGAATTTACGTAGGGAGGTGGAAATAACTGAGCTGCTAAATTTTTCATAATGCAATCGTAATACATACCTACGTTACCCTCTCGTTGAGCGAAATGGAAAAATAAGAATCACGTTACTTGATGTAAATCGCTGATACAACTTTGATATATGCGTAACTTTTATCAAAATAATAATTACCTGTGCAATGAATTCTGAAAAATCAGCACGTTACATTGCAGTAGTGCAACCGCGTTTTACTCCTTACGTAACTATATGTATATGCAGCAATGTTAAATGCGCTTTCGCGTTATCTTTAGAAGGCAATTGTTAACCGATGAGTATCAGTATAAATTGTTCCCACCGATTCTCAAAAATATATCATTGTATTTTTTTTTTCTAACATAATCACGATGTAGCATCAACGTTACACCATACGCGTGTGCTTCCGGCGGAAAAAATCGTTTTACTTCATTCAAAGCCGAAGGCAAATTTGTTCTACTTCGTGCACACGGTTTTACGGGGCTTTTAGTTTTCGCGTTTGCTTCCGTCGGCAGCCGCCGGTAAGCCACTGCTCTTCTTTTCGGTCTAACTTGACGGCTGTTGGCCCAGACAAAGGCTTAAGCTTGTAGTCACGTCGGGCTCCATAGTAACTTTTAGAGTGTCTTCAACAGCATACGTGCAATTTTCTATTTAGTTTACAGGCGCAAACATTGTAACTGAAAAATCTATGTATTCTGACGCGCTACTTGTGCGTGCTCGATTATACTTGGACGAGTCACAAATCTTTAAATCAAAATTGTACATTTTCCATGTTGCCAAATTCAATATTATTAATTATTAATCTATTAACTATTAATATATATATTTATAATTAATAATATTAAGTTATGGTAAAATAAAAAGTGTATGATTTTGATTTCAAGATTTCATTCGCCCAAGCAAAGATCTACGAGCGTATTATAAGAGAATATATAGATTTTACAGTTCTATTTCCACATAATATTAAAAATGTAGATTTTTAATGCATTTATTTTTGAAAAATAATATATAAAATCTACTATTTTAGTAATATCAAATATGCATTAGTTGTAAATTTAAATCTTGAATAATGATACCTTTAAAATATGCAATTGTATTAATTATCAATTCACTTACAGTCACAAATTTGTAATTATAATGAAACGTTTATATATAATTACTCATTCTTATTACATTCTACTTTAGTTTGATGAGTTATGTAAAAAAACGTCTCTCATTATCGATCTACATAATAAATGTCCAACTGTGTTAAATTACAAACTGCAATCCGACGTGATTACGTAATGAAGGCAGACTGTAAAACACAAACAAAAATTCATTGAAATAAAAACAAAGCTTTTCAATTCGACGAATGACAACTGAAGAATTGTTTCTCTATCATTCGAACATTCACGATTACGCGTGGGTGCAAGTAATGATAACGTCGACTTGAACTTTCTTGAACAGCATGATATCGCCCCCGAGAATTTGTGCAGTGCTTAGAATTTCGCAAGTTCCCGGAAGCTGTGCAGCCTCTCGTCGAGGCGTCAGGAAAGAGAACGGTTGAGAAGGGGGAGGCGATACTAACTAAGAGAGTTACTGTAAAGTGTTGCAGCGTTAAGTTGACCGAATTTATGTTAGTTGCCCTCGTTCTGGCCGTAACCACGACCAGTTATGGCGTATAATATTCTAAAGTATCATGGCTTTTCGAAAAGCTCGCTGTAACACGGAACGGTACTACGAATTTCCGTCTAGATTTGCGACAATAGATATTATACACGTATACGTAATTCAAAGGAAGGAAAATAACATAATTTCTTGTTCCTCTCTGTTTTGCAGATATTTATATACATGGATATATGCAACGACAGATATTATGAAACAAAAGCGAAACTCACGCGCGATATATGATTCCAACTGGTTAGTTTAATAAAAGCGATGTTGGCTTTATCACTCATGCTTATCGCTACAGGATTATATGGTTTAGCCAAATCACGTAATCTGCGAAAATTCTACGTGACTGAACCGATAAATAATTTCGTCTTCATTCACGTTTTATCTGTCAATATAACCGTTATCGAATTTTTTCCATGTCAGTAAATATTTGAACCAAAAAATTTTGATTTCTACTTGGTTATTCGGATATATTATTTGCGTCTGCAAAAGTCTCATTTATTTATCGTTTTTCTGTAAATTATAACAGAGCATATATTCAGCGTATTGAATTATTATATAATTAAATTGTTTAATTTACAATTTGACGCAGTTCTTTTTGCGTTTATTCACGAACACTCAAAGCGAGAAACTCTCCACCGAGTAATTACGACAAAAACGTAAATAAAACAACCCTTATGAGTCGTTACGAGCACTTGCAACTGATAAAAACTTCAATAGATGATGATTTGAAAGCATTCACGCGAAAATGAGATCGTACCATTTGCGAAATTCTCGACATCGAAAGCTTCGAGATGCCGACAGACATCTTCAAGTTTCATCATCTCGTGCATATTTCAGTTCGCTTCCTCTTTGCTTTATTTTTTATCTTTTTATCGGAACAGCGTGCATTTGCTAGTATATCTGTTTTGCTTCCTCTCCACTTATGTTAAATGTGATATTACTTTTGACATCAAATATCAGCAAATCCTTCTCTATTCTCCATCTTTGATTTGTTATCTTTCAAGCTTTTTGACATATTTCTTAGTTTTAAATAGATTGTAATTTTTACTTTTCTACTTCTGACGATTGATTTGAAAAAGAAACATACGTTTATTTATTCCACAATTTAAATATCTATTTTATTTACATTAAAAACTGTTACGGATTTAAACAAGCACACGTATTTTATTTTTACTACATGTACTGAATGTAATATAATTTATCAGACGTCTCTCGTACGAGCAAAATTCTAATTAATGTTTCGTTAATTACCATTTGTCTTTTCTTGGAATATAGCATTACTATGAAAATTATGCTATTCTTTAACTGGTAATTAATTATCTCGCCGACACCGAGAATGAGATGTATCGAATTACTAATAAATGTACAAACTCAGGAGCCATGTCGTGTTAATAAAGACTGAATTATAGCTGTTTCACGTTTGCAAAGTGAACTAAAGTAATGAAGAACATTAAGACCTCTCGCTTTACCTTTTCAGTGCACAAGTATTATATATACGCATCGTACGATATTAAATTTCGTTCGAAGTTTGCTTAAACATTAACTTTGTGTACTAAATGTTAAAAATAGTGAACAACAGTAAAAATATATCTTATCTTGTTCGCAATAGCGTAAAAAAAAACATATTATAAATAACTGACTTTAATTCAGAAGGTTTTTTTTTTATTTCAAAGCGTGTATTAGCAAGTTTTTACTGTTCTTGATTAGCGTACTTATAATTAACTGACATATAAATATATTTTGATTAAATTTGTTGTTTCTATAATCTAAATTTTATCTAAGTAATTCCTAACAGAAAACGACTGCCGCTTCATTGATCTTACACGGACAAAACAATTCTGCTAACACAGATCTACAGATCTGAGAATAATTTCATTGGCCCATCATACTAATTACGTTGAAAAATGAGGAATAATGTTGCAAAAAACATTACATTCTAGTAACTAGAGTGAAATTGTAATAAAATTATTTTGGTAGTCCGATTAAATTATTCTCACATCTATATAGTTAAAATAAAATTTTATATTTTTCAACAAAATTGGAATTCTTTTTGTGTACTTAATTAATCAATTTAAAAAATCATAAATCATAATTAATATAATTTACAAAATGAGATTCCACGAAAATATATCGCTCATTTCATATTATTAAAAGAACTGCCGTTAGTCCCGATATTTATGCGGAGTAATTTCTAATGGATCAACAAGCCATTTGAAATGGAAGGACTGCGCATTCACGATAAGATTCTCACTGCGGTTCGAGCTCCTCACGCGGATTTACATTCGCTCGAGTCGACCGCCGCCATGGAAATATTCAGTTCAATCGTACGATCTGTAGGTCGATAAATCCGCAGTCGAGGGGGCCGACCGAGATTGAGTCATTAGTTACGGGGATAAGACTAATGACCCAATCCCTCGAACGCGATAAATCAGTTTCCCAAGCGGGTGAACTTATTCGGCTTACATCGGCCAACCCGCTGTAACCGAGTGTAATGGCGAACATTCAGCCCGAGGTACGAGTAACGTACTGGCGGGCAGCGTGTAGTAAATTCGCAGTTATGAGCTGGTTCTGGGAGTACTCCCGCCAGTGATTTACGTGGTACCATACGGCTGACACGGTAACGCGTTTAACGGCGTTACGTCTCGAGTGTCACTTCGAATGGAGAATTAATACCCTGATCCTCCGTGGATCATTCCTTCAAAATCTCAGGAAACTTCGTCTATCCGTTGCCTTTCCTAATTTCTATACTCAAAACTTATTTAAACGCTATCGTGCTGCATCGCGATAAATATTTCGCTAAGATGAAATATCTGAGAGGGGACTAGCGACATTTAATCGTAAAATAATTTCACCTATAATTCATTTGACACGTTCATTCGATTTTGCACGTTTCTTCGCGATTAATTATTATCTTGGCGTATGCGAAATCACGTTTGCGCCATTAATTCTTGTCTCAGTTAGTGCTTTCCGACAAAATGATAATATATTAAAGATATTATGATATTCGATTCAGATAATATAGGATTTATCTAAAGTATATGTATTATGTATTTCTCGACGAAAGCGTTAATTCCGACCATCTTAATTATATAACTTACGTAATGACATATACAATCTTTTTATTTTAAACCTCTGCGAAAGATTATTTATTTTCTAAGATTTTGAATGATTAACGTAATTATTTACGAATCAATTGCGCAAAATCATTTACATTTCCAGAATGTCTGCAAACGACTTTGTTAAAAACAAAGTGAAAAATGTATATTTTTATTGTATGTAACAAGGTAGAGTTTTCAATTTATTCTCTATACAAAAAAGAATAGTTACATTTACCAAATTTATTGAACACAATGACTTATTTTGAAATCATTATGTTAGATTTACGATTCAATGTTAGTCTCATTATTTTAAATAATTCAAATAAATAAATATAATAGCATAGAATAAAATCAATAAATGTAAAACGATGTACGATTACATGTGTAGATACAATAAATTTTGCAAAATTCCTAATGACTATTCCTTACTTACGTGATAAAAATATATAATGCTTTGCCGAGAAAGAGTTACCAACTTGTAACGATTCAAGATCACACTGACTATTCTTAGTAATCGTGATTTATTACCACATTAAGTACAGCTCATACAAATGTACGTCTCGTAGAAAGATTATTTCGCATGATCGACGTATATGCGTTCTATACATGAACATAATATGAATTTTGCGGTTAACCTTGATAACTATCTTGTAGTTATCTCTCTTGTAGTTATTTTTGTAACTCTATATATTATATATAGACATAAATCATACAACTTTTTTTTATGTCTATCCAATATCGATTTGTTGATTTTTCATTATGAATTAACCGATAACAACATTTGCAAGCGAGATTTATAGGCGACGACATGTAAAAGAATAATCTATTCTTGATAATTTCTTGTAAAAATATTGACTTGTTATTGCAAGTTCGCGGAAAATTTCGCGCGTTTTCTATTAATGTAAAAACAAGCGTTTAAACGACAGCTAAAATTTGAAAGTTAATACCAATATGTGTGTATATATAAAATATAAATTTTTTATCTTTAAAATCAAGATTAAAAATATTGGAATATATGTATAAAAACTATGTAGCATAATTGTTAACGTAATTAAGTTTTTTATTTAAACAACATATACAATATATTCTTGTTTGAGAGAGCAAACGATTTCCAGGTATTATTTGGATGAATAACTTTGAATAGGATTTGATATGCCTACAAAATTGTTACACCGAAGTTAATTAATTCTTTATAAACAATGCATTATATTATAATAACTAATATAAGAATTCTATTGCGATATTTAACACGCAATTGTGCTTGATAAAAGTTCTAAAATTATTATTAAATTTTAAAGATTAAAATATCTTCCATTACTCTTTGTACGTATATTGTATATTGATCAAGACATGTATGATTATAGAACTAAATATTTATGTGGATTATATACAAAGTTTATACTTTTTTATACTATTCTTTCTGTTTAGAGATTCTTTTATATTTATTTTTAAACTTCTCCTTCACGCCCTCGCATCCTTCTCAAATCGCAATAAGTAATGTAACGCGAACACACAGTGAATAACGCGTGTTTGATCATGGGAAACACACGTATTTGTATTCAATTGTGCGTTTACGTGGCGTTCGTCGCCGCCGTTGTCGCAATTGACTACGCCGACTACGGTAAGGAAAAATCAATACATCATTTTCCTATCGCTTGAATTATTACGTTTTAACTAATTTTAGAACATAACACTTCCATCTAAAATTAACCGAATATTACATCGACAGATTGAAGAAATAGTAATAGAAAAAAATACAAATATATGATTTGAAATAATTTCACTCGTTTATGATTATGTTAACAATTTTTGATATTTTTTTTCTCGTGAAGATTATTTTGAATGTCCTGGTCCATTGACTTATTACAAAGATCTCGGGTGTATTCCAGTATACGACAACGAAGAGGATAAATGCCCAAAAAGATTTAATTGTAACCATATCAAACAGAGATCTAAAGTAAAGTGTTACATCAATGGTCGTATATACAATGCCGACCAATTCCTTAACCCTGAAGACTCAAACGTTTGCGATGTCTCATGCTTGTGCAAAATTCCATATGTCGAGAATGAAATGTAAGTGTAACATAGAAATATAATAAATAAATTGAATTATTTTGTATATCAAGTAACGTAATCAGATACATTATTTTTAATAATTAATAGTATTTATATATATGTGTGTGTATATGTATACATACATATACTATATATATATATATATATATATATGTATAATCCATTAAGCAAGATTATTCCATATTATGGATAAATTATTATACATAAAGATAAAATTAGCATTATATGCTAAAGAAAATAATAACAATATTACATACACATCACGATTTTAAACTTATTTGTCATATGTATCATAAAGGAAGCTGAATTTTACATTGAGAGTATACATATATTTTGCAATATATGTATATGCAATTTTATATATTTTTGTAGAAATAACTGAGTACTTTCTTTATATCAATTACATTTTATTAATAATTATTTTTCGTAAAAAAAATTATGTATTTTATATTTGTGTGGATATTCCATAAATCTGTGCATTCAGAACATAACATGATACTTTATGCTAAAACAAACAACTTTTTCTTTAGCAAAATTGCGATAAGTAGTTTTTGCAGCAGGTTTAAGTTTACGAATAAACGCGTAAAAATTATTTATCGGACACATTTTTGCTCAAAGAAAAAGTTATTTATTTTAGCATAAAGTATCATATTTTGTATTCCAAACATGCGAATTTTGGGATAAATTGAATTATGAATAAATCGTTCAGTATGTATATGGGTGCATCTTTTTTCAATATTATGAAAGATTCATGTACGGTTTTATGCTGCGTTACATTAATACATCCCATTTTCTCATTATTGAATTATTTACGTGTTATAGTTCGAGTTAATTTAATAACGATAATACGTGTCACGATAATACGACAGACATATTAATATAAATTACATATTATATACGTATAAGGAACTTTTTCATATCAGTATAAAGTTTTTGACGTATTTTGCTTTACTTGTAATAGCTATTTGACGGATTTCTGATTATCGAATAGTTACACGTCACTTTTTAGATTATTTAAATTTTTCGTCTATAAACTATCATTCCACAATGCAAAGTTTATAAAAAAATGTATTTAATATAAAATGTTTATTTGATATCATGTAAAAATATATAAAATGTTCAATTCATTACAGTAAAACTATAGATAATGTAAAGATAATTAAAATCTATTGAGTAAACTGTAATTTTTTAAAATATAGTGCCGCGTTCAGATGTATAGACTATTATAATTGTGCCATGACAGAGGTAAAAGAAAGTTGCTATTTACGGCAAACTCCAACAACATGTTGCAAAAATCCAACAGAAATTTGTCGTAAGTATATTCTTAATTAAAAAATATATGCATGTATATACTTACATACTATATTATACATATTGTGTATATTTACAACAGTTAATTATTTTCATTAAAATTCAAGAAAGTATATAATTAACTATATATAACTAATTATATATATATAAAATTTTATATATAATATATATATGTGTATATAGGACGTTCCACGTCAACGGGGACAAGTGTCTGGGCAAAATTTGTGAAGTCGAAATAAGACGTTCAAGGGCTTAAAATTTTTGTTTTTATATGTAGTTTAAGGAAAAACTTTTTTTAAATTCAAAGCAGCTGTTTCAATATGGCGGTTAGAATGAATAAAAAACTTATAGAAATTTTTATACTTATGAAAACATTTATTTCATTGATTAAGTGATCCAAAATTCATTCAATTTCCATTGAAAATCGATAATTGTGGGTTTTTCGAATCACTCATGGACAATCCATAGTCATATTTTCAAAATTCGAAATGGATCCAGTACAGCGGTTATAAACTAACTAAATGACGAACTGACTGGAATTCTTAAATAATGAGTTTAATAGTCTAAAAATTTATTTAATCCTAAAAATCAATATCTAAAGATTTTTCGAGTTTTTGTTTTTCATTTTAAAACGCGATTTTATTGAACTAAAACGTTTAAAAAACATTTTTAATCAATCAACGAGTCCTACTGATTAGGAAATTGCATCCGCCATTTTAAATTTGGGAAATCTGATTGCGGATTATTTATAAGTGATCCGAAAAACTATCAGATTTCAATTTTTACGATTAAATAAATAAATTTTAGATTACTAGATTAATGTGATTTAAGAATTCCAGTCAGTTCTTTATTCAGTACAGCCGCCATATTGAATCCATCATTTCGAATTTTGGAAATGTGACTACGGATTGTTCATGAGTGATTCGAAAAATCCACAAATATCGATTTTTATGGAAATTGAATGAATTTTGGATCACCTGATCAATGAAATAAATGTTTTCAATAATTTCCATAAGTTTTTTACTCATTCTAACCGCCATAATAAAGTAGCCTCTTTTAATTTTTAGAAACATCATGTTTTTTCTTAAACTACATATAAAAACGAAAACTTTGAGCCCTTGAACTTATTTCGACTTCATAAATTTTTCCCGTGATGTGGATGTTCCATATATGTATGTATATATATATATATGTGGAATGTGTGTATGGAGCGTATGTGTGTGTATATATACACACACACACACACGCGCACGCAGGTACAATTAAATAAAATTATAGAAAGTATAAACATATATGTAATGCTTCTTATATGTTTTAGCTGCAAGTGATGAAGATATACCTACTTGTGAGGTAAACAGTAACGTATATCTTGATGGTGAGTATTTCAAAGTGAACGATCCCGATTTGATTTGCATCTGTCAACCGGGGTACAAAGGTAATAATAATATTTATGACTTTTATATTTGTATTAGATTTTAATAATTTGTGACTAGGTGAATATGACTTTTAGTTTTTGAATTTTTAAACAATGTTAAAATTTATATTTTTATTAGGATCAAAGATGGAATAACAGATATGAAGTCTAAGTTTATATACAGATTCTCGAATTTTAGTATTATGAATTTATGTAACGACAGTTTAACTTTTATGTAGATATATTGCTGTATCATTGAAAATGACACGATCGATGTCGAAACTTGTTTGATTTTGTTTTATTGTATCATCATATGAATTAAATTAATGTGTTAGATAAAATTGGCTCTACGCCCTATTTGCATTTTTATATTGTTTTATACATATAGAGCCTTCTTATTAATTTTTTTAATTTATAATATTAATTATTATCATATGTAATAAAATTACATTACTTTTAACGTTTCGATTCAAAACATATATATTTTTTATCATATATTTTCATTTTTACACGATATTTTCATACAATACTTATATGATAGATAAATAACGATATGATAGATAATAAAAATGAAAAAGTTGAAAGTGTCATCGAACTGTTTACTTATATTCGATTAGAATCAGGAATTTTCTAATTTTAGGTCTAAACGTTCCACCTTTCTGTATCAAGCCTAAACATTCCCCATGTTTTCATCCTGCATTCAGTCACGGTGATTTTTTTCGTCGAAATTGTGCTCCAGTTTTTAAAGATTATGCAGAAAAAAACACGTGTTATACGATGCGATGCCGTAAGCTTGCTATTGAATACTGTATACATTTCGCTGCCTTGTTATTCCTACATTGAGAAAAAGATATCTTAATTTTAAAGAAAAGTTTCTTTGCTCGTATTAAAAAAAATTGTTTTTTGAATCAATAAAAATTTCTTTGAAAATAAGATATTTTTTTTATTTTATAATCTTACTTTCTTAAAGTAAAATTATATTTTCATTTTAAAGAAGTTTTTATTGTGCGCGCACGCGCGCGTGTGTATGTAATCCAATAAATAAATTTTTTAATATAAATAATAAAGGGCTAGTGAGAGCTCTAACTTTTTATTATAATTTTTGTATTGAATTTTTATTCTCTAAGAGCTCTTTTTTATATACACATTTGAATTAAACAAATTTTTTAAATTCGAGCAAAGAAATATTTCTTGGAAATTACGATATTTTTTCTCAGTATATAACTTCTGTTGAATTTTTCAGAGGTTCCTGGCGACGGTGTCGTTCATAGGCGATTTCCTTTTGTAATGGATGACAATTTGAATAGTATGTTTCATATTTATTTTCAAATATTTTTAATTATTTTCAAATTATTAAATTTACTTTGTAATATTCTATATGCATTCGCGGAATATTCTCATAAAAATCTCATAAAAAATGATTCCTATTATATTTCTAAGAAATTTAGAATATATACATATGTACAAACACATGGCATTGAAATGATAGATACAAAAAAAATTATTATATATACATTTTTATAATTCTTCTAGAACCGTAAACAATATTTTCTTTATCAATTTATATTGCATTGTTTCTATACGTAATTGTTCAAATTGTTATTTAATTAAATTCTAAAGCACTTTAATAACTTAAAAAAATTGAAGTATTATGAAAAATAAAATTAATACTTGTGTACTTTAACACAGCTGAAGAAATTAATTTCTTGTTTTATTAATTTGTTTAAATTCATTCATTATTAACATTTTTTTCAATTTTTATGAATCGCGATATTTAAGAAAAAAATTTATTACTTCACGATAAATTGCCACTCGGTAATTGTATGAATATGTGAGGTATATAAAATGAAATATTGACACGCATTTGAACGGTCAAGCGATACTAATTACACAACCGTATTGTGAATCGCGTCAAATAGGAGGTAATTACGACAAATATTGCAGATGGATAACGAGCACTATATAAAATCAATTTCTGTAGCACGTTAATATTATGATCCTATAAAATGATAACTAATTACAAGATATAACTTACTTCATTGCGCATCTATTTTACAGAATATGTATATATATATATATATATATATATATATATATATATATAGAAAAAAGTGTATCATATAAAATAATTGCCATAATATTATTATTTATTATATTCCAAGAAAATATAATTATCCGATATTCCTTTGTTTTAGATATGTGCATATTTGGTAATTTGATAATGCATATTGGGGACAAACTACAACAATCTCCAAAGTTTCCATTAATTTGTCTCAATTGCACTTGCGAAGTACCACCTGTACCGACTTGTATAGAAATACCACAAAATAATTGTACCAGAAATATAACTACTGATATTGCGTTATAAAACATTGTAATGTACTGGATTATTATTTTTACTATAAGATGCAAAACCTTATTATAAAACTTGAAGATTTGTGAAAACATTAAATTACAATAAAAACTTATATTTGCAAAAATAGAAAATCACTTTATTAATTATTAATTTCCATTGCCCAACTAATGTAATAAATTATCTATTTATCAAAAGAAACTATATAGTGATATTATACATTCTAAGTTGTATCTTCTGAATCTTCATTGAAAACAGGTACTGAGATGAATATTCTTTATACATACTTATAATAAAAATGTATATTGCCTTACCGAGAAATGGTCTTCAATTTGCAACAATTCAAGATCACATCACTAACTGTTCCTAGTAGTCGCGTTATATCACCATTAAGTATTGTATATAAGCTCATTCGAATGTATGACTCGTACGAAGATTATTTCGCATGACCGACGTATATGCGTTTTACGCATGAAGATAATATCAATTGTGCGGTTAGCCATAATAACTATCTCCTGTAGTTATATCTTGTATATAGTTATTATTGTAATTATAATTGCATTCATGTAAATGCATCATATATTCCCACTAATTTCTTTAAAAGACTAATTTATTGACAGCTCTCCCAAAATATTGACTTATGTTGTAAGTTTATGCAAACATTTGAGCGTTTTCTATTAATACAGAAAACAAGTAACATTTTAGAACTTATAAGATATAGCGATAGCTGAAATATAAAAGTTGATTCTAATATAATAATAATATTATTAGTAATTATACATGTAAAATTATCTTTAAAGTAAAAATCAAAAATTTTGAAGTGAATACAGAAAAAATAGTATAATTTATAATATATGAATAATTTTTTTCTTTTTCTTTACTGTATTTTTTGTTCGGGAGGAAAAACGATACACATCACTCTTGGATGAATAATTCTGAGCAAGCTACAGTTTGCCTATAAAAGTCTATAAAACATTAATGTTATATTAATAGTGGCATCGAAGTTAATTAAATTTTATAAATGATGCATTGTACCATAACTAATGCAAGAATTTTATTACGCGACTACCTATTTAACATATAATTGTACATAAAAAGAGATTTAGAAGGTAGAAATTTTGAAGATTGAGATATCATTTAAACTTTTCAACTTTATATTAGTTAAAACATGAGTATGAGCATAAATTAAATATTTATGTAAATTGTATATGACATTTTCTATTTACACTAACTTCTATGTTGTATTTATTTTCACATTTCTCACCTATGTGAGAAATATAAATATATATCCTTCTTGCCCTTGCGTCCTTTTCTATCGGTTATCGCGATAGTCTACGGAATATAATACGAACGTTACAGTCTATAACATTTGCGCGTGTTTAATCATGGGAATAACACGTAATTGTGTTCAAGTGTGCGTCTACGTGGCGTTCATCGTCGCCGTTGTCGTAGCTGACCAAGGTAAATTCTGAGGAAAAATCGATATCTACTTTTTGTGTTGTTTGAATTATTTAACTGTGCTTAGAATATAAGAATTCCATTTAAAATTTGCCGAGCATTACATTAATTACGAATTTAATACTTTTGTAATTTATGTGATTGGCGAAGTTAATTCCACTCGTTTAAAATTGCTTATATTTGTTACGCCACTTGCTTAAATTTTTTGATATTTTTTTGCATGAAGAGAATGCAATATTTGCATGCTCGGGTCCATTGGCGTATTATATGGATCTTGGGTGCATGCCAGTATACTATAACACAAAGTATAAATCCTTTTGCGTGAAGAGATTCGATTGTAGTCATTTGAGAAGAAGATATAAGGACAAGTGTTACATCAATGGTCACGAATACATTCATAATGAAATTCTTCGAAAGGAAGATGCAAATGTTTGCGATAACTGCATTTGCAAACGCACTGAAAATATTAATGAGATCGAGGTGTAAGTATTATTTCAATTTGAATAAATTGAATTATTTCAACCTTTAGCGCAAATGCATTAATATATAGATACATTAAATTTGATAAAGAACAAATATTCATGAACTGCTGGTACAACTAGAAAAGATTCTTTATGAAAAAATAAGTTCAAAACATAGAATAAAATTTTTTCATATGAGGATACTTTAATGATGTACCATCAGCTCACAATCACCCTGCATATAACTACTTAAAAGAAATACATATAAGAAGTTTGTAGCCGATTTTCACGGATTCGTTTTCTCGCTTTATTTATTTTCGTATTAAACGTGGGCAACTTGAAAAGTTTCTGAAGTCAGAAAGAAAACAACATTTTTTCGGAAAAGTTTCATTTTATTTTTCATTATAATCTCCTTTTAATTCAATACACTTAGTCCAAAAAGTACGATGGCTGAAACTCTGCAAAATAGACGTTCGTGGCGGCGATAACCACGTTCGACGCGAATTTCTTTCCTCCGAGTCAAATCTTCGGGTTTGAGAACAAAAAGAAGTCGCATGAGGCCAAATCTGGAGAATATATGGATGAGGCAACAATTCGTATCGTAATTAGATCAATTTTGCAGTGGCAATTGTGGATGAATGGAATGGTGCGTTGTCGTGATGGAACAACACTTTTTTCTTGGTCAAATGAG
Source organism: Cyphomyrmex costatus (assembly GCF_001594065.2). Lineage (NCBI taxonomy): Eukaryota > Metazoa > Arthropoda > Insecta > Hymenoptera > Formicidae > Cyphomyrmex > Cyphomyrmex costatus. The sequence continues at coordinate 256,901 of NW_017279244.1, read as the reverse complement.
GGCGTTTTTCCTTCAATTCTTTGTGTGACTTAAGAAACTTTTCAAGTTGTTCACGTAAATGTAACTCATCGCGGAGTATGTTTTGACAACTGTCAGGCAAGATTATTATGGATGAATTTTGTCAAGATAGAATTTAGATCAGGCCTGTTCAATTTAAGCTCCGAAGCCAAAACGCAAAGCCATCTAAGCAAAAAATTCAATATAAGATTTCGGGGACTGTAAAATGTTGATAAGCGTCACTCAGAGATGCGTATCAATACTTTATAGTCCCTGAAAACTTATTCACATTGAATTGTTTGCGTCGATAGTTTTGCGTTTTAGCTTCGGAGCTAAAATTGGATAAGCCTGATTTATATGCTAAAAGAAACAATAGCACTATACGCATACACGCATACATATCATGATTTAAATTTGTCATATATGTGTCATAAAGAAAGTTCAATTTGCGATTAGAGATAAATTTCCTTTTTGCAATTTTATATATTTTTATAAAATTAATGTTCTCTCTCTAATATATATTTAAAAAATTATATAAGTTATTTATTTAACATGATTTTGCTTTTGGGCAAAATAAATAACACTCTAGTCATGTGAAAGAAGAGAATAATAAGAGCTAGTCAGAAAGGATAAAAGAAGAGAAAAAGCAAAGCCTCTCGGAAAGTAAGATATTTAAATGTTTGAAAATTATCTAAACGTTTAAATCATTTTAACCTTGACAAATTTAATTTTTTTATAATTAATAATAATGACTCCTTTTATCTCCTTATGTGGAGCATAGGACGTCTATAGGCCTCTTCCTTTTTTGTCCGAGGCCTATATTCGTTTCTCGAATCAGATTGTTTTTCGGATTTGTGGGTGATTGATCCACAGAATTCTACCTCAGATATTAGAAACAAATATCTACTGATATGCATACTACTGATGTATAGGGCCTATACAGTTTAACGCCGAATCCGAACGGCGCTTTTATATAATTACATAAGGTATAAATTTCAACTAATGATTTTCAAAACATGAAAATATCTTGTAAATTTTACTTGATGCATGATTTTATAAAAAAAAATTTTTTTTTTCTTTCAACGAAACAATCATGAATACTTAATACAGTCGTTCAGTATGTATGCGTGTATGAATGTGCATTTTCTGAAAGATTCATGTACGGCGTCACATTATTCAAATTACATCACGTTTTCTCATACGCGTCGACAGTTCGGAATTATTCTGTCATGGTAGTATGTGACAGACATGTGAACATATTATAATTCGCATATTATAAGGAAGTTGTTCACGTTAATGTAAAATGTTTAACGTGATTTGTCTTTCTAACAGCTACTTGACAAATTTCTAATTATTGAACAGTTACACGTTATTTATTTACTCTGCAGATTATTCAAAATTTTTATTTATGTACAATTATTTCACAAAATTGATAAAAAATGCATTTGGATACAAACTTCTGATGCCATCAAAATATCATATATTTCTCGTATCAGTTATAGATATAATATGTGGGTAATTAAATTCTTTTGTTTCAAATTATACAATTCTTCCATATAGTGCTGCATTTGAATGCGATAAATCAAAATGTGCCAAGAGAACAACTGTAAATCAGGGCTGCTATTTACGGGGAGATCCATCAGAATGTTGCAAAGAGGAAGTAATTTGTCGTAAGTATTCTTAACTGAAAATTATGCAATTATTTATTCAATATTTATTATAATATGCACATATTATTCACGCTTAACAGTCCATTATTGTATAAAAATTATCTGGATTAAAAATATATTTAAGAAAGTATATAATTAACTTATAACAATTATACTTTGTTATTATTAAAATTTAATTTAAATAGTTATTCAACAAGTTATGTACTCGTACATACATTCATGTACAACTGCTTAGATTAATTAAATAAAAATGTTACGGTTTATTCGTAGAAATAAATAAAAGCAATATTTGTATTATAATTTATAGCTTCAAATATACAAAATAGATCTATTTGTAATGTAAGTGGTGAATATTATTGGGATGGTGAGCTTTTCCATGTACAAAATGAACCCAATTTGAAGTGTATTTGCCAACCAGGATACAACGGTAACAACACTGTTAATTACGATCATGTATAAATTAATATTGTTTTCCTTACACGTGCATGTAATGTGCCCTACACCTTAACGCTTTTGCGTACGGTAAATAAACCTCAAGCCGTTAAGTTATTTCACTAATCCCACTCTTCTGCGCAAAAACGTTGCTGTATAGGGCACATTACGACGAGCACTTGTAAAGAAAAATTCTATATGTAACTCATATGCTCAGTTGTTTATTGTGCGGCACGGGCGCGGAGGAGCGCACTCGCTTCGCTCATGCTCCCGCGCCCACGTCGCACAATAAACAACGTACCATACATGTTGCACAATGTACTTTTTTGTCTTATACGAGGTGTTTGGTAAAGCGTGAAAATGCTCGAATGGATTGAATTGAACCACTCAAAATTCATTCACATAATATTATAAACTTCAGATTAATTTTCTTTCTTCTGATTAGTTGAATTCCAATCTTAATCGCAATCTCTAATTCGATCATGCCTTTAGTGTAATTCTTGAAATCATTTTGAAACAAAAATAATACCAAAATATCGATGGTATAATAATTTTTTAATTATAAACATTTAAAATTAGCGAATCATATCGCCTAAAGTTCGCGCGTTTAGGTGCAGTTGAATTCAATAATTTTAAGTGCGCTTATAATGCTTATATAATTCAAAACCTGTTAAAATACTCGATATTTTAGTATCAAACATTTAATTTCAAAGTGATCTCAGAAATATACTCTTAAATGTTGTTATGGTTTTTACCGAACGTCTCGTATATGTATAATTTGTATGTTCTTGATATATTAATACTCATTTCAATTATAACATAGAGATTTTCTAATTTTAGGTCAAAATGTTCCACCTTTTTGTGTCAAACAAAATCATTCCCTTTGTGACCATCCTGCATTCGAACATACAGATTATTTTCGTCGAAACTGTGCTCCAATTTTTATTAATGTTATTAATGGAACAACCACCTGTTATAGAAAAATGAAATGCCGTAAGTTTGCAAAAGCGATTTTGAATGCTTGAATAAACATTGCCATGTTATTCCTGTAACGCTTTTATTGAATTTTTTAGAGAGCTTGGATGACATTGTCGTACCTCATGAAACTCCTTTTGTAATGGATGACGATATAAACGGTACGTTTTATATTTTAATTTTAAATATAAATTTATTTTGTAATATTATGGCAAAGTATTATATATACATCTGATAAAAATTATTTTTGTATATGTTAGAAATGTCCGTATTGAAATGTTATGTACAATTTCTTATATATTAATTTTAACAGTAGCTCTTCTAGAATGTAAGTGTTATTTCTTTTATTAATCTATATTAGTCTGCTTCTATAAATAATCACTAATTATACAAATAGATTAGACGTTTAAATCTTTAATAACTTTGCAAATCGAAATATTTCGTACACATGTTATATGAAAAAATAAAACTAATATTGACGTATATTTCAGCATAGCTAGACCGTAAAAAATTTGGTTTAAAATGAACGAATCAGAATTTTCTGGTTAAATTTAATAGAATTCTAGTTAAGACAGCCAGAATTCTGATTGACACAACATTTCTGGTAAAACCTACTAGAATTCTTATTTATACTTGCTATGATATGTTCAAACGAAAACACGTTTATATGTATAATTAATAAATCTATTTATTAGATATTTTTCTAAATATACGTGTTTTAAGTAGGTCTAGTTATTACATGTTTAAACGAAGATGCATTAGCACATCCATCTATATCTATGAAAAACGTCTTTTCGAATATGTTTCGAATTTCAAGTTTTTTTTTTTAATAAACCCTTATCCTTTTATTAAGAAGTCTTCCTAGGGTAACAGATTTTAAAAAATTGAATTCTTTGTGTAAAAAAGACGTTTGAGTATATTAAAAACAGAAAACATATGAATATAAAATAATAATAGAACAGTGTATTCGAAAAAACATTTCTAATAAATGGATATGCTAATTATACCTGTAAACGTTTACCTAAATAAGTAAATGTTTTTCTGAAAATGAATATAAACCATCTATGAGAAACGTTTTACGTATCTTTCGTTACATATATCTTCGAAAAACGGTATAAAATCTCTAATTTTTACCAGAATAATGAGATATATTCATCAGAATTCTATCTCAACTATTATAGAATCTTAGTAGATTTAATCAGAAAATTTTGATTCGTCCGTTTTTCACCAAAATTACTATTTAAATCCAACTAGATTATTTTTCTCAGTGTGGAAAAATCACTTTCTCGTATGTATAGTATACATGTATAAAATGAGATATTGAAACTTGAACGATCAGACGATACTAATTACACAAGTGTACTATGAATCGTGTCAAATAGGAGATAATTACATTATACATAAATAACGCGCAAAACCAATTTCTGTAGCATGTAATGTTATGATCTCTAAAATGATAATTGATTACAAACTATATCTCACTTTATTAAAATCTAATTTACTACATACAAAGAAGGGCGTTAGCATAATTTCTCGATGTGGAATTAATACACATTTACTATATTTTGGTAAAATTATAATTTGTTTGTATTCATTTTTTCAGACATGTGTCTATTAGGTAATATGATGCTGCGGATTGGTGATAAGGTAATTCAATCTTTAGATACACACAATTGTATTTATTGCATTTGCGAAGTACCACCTGTACTAAGTTGTAAATATGTTGAGCGCAATGAATGCTTTCCCATTCAATTTCCTCCTTAAGTGTTATGAATTTTAGTATATTGTAATTTGCATATTATAGGAAGCAAAACTTTGTTATAAATTTATTTGGATATTTAAAAAATTACAATAAAAATTTATATTTGCAAAAATATAGAAATATCACTTTATTAATTATTAATTTCCATTGCCCAATTAATATAATAAATTATCTATTTATCAAAAGAGAAGAGAAACTATATAGTACATTATACATTCTAAGTTGTATCATCTGAATCTTCATTGAAAACAGGTACTGAGATGAATATTCTTTATACATACTTATAATAAAAATGTATATTGCTTTACCGAAATAGTCTTCAATTTGCAACAATTCAAGATCACATCACTAACTGTTCCTAGTAGTAACGATATATTACCATTATTAAGTATATAAGCTCATTCGAATGTATGACTCGTACGAAGATTATTTCGCATGACCGATGTATATGCGTTTTACGCATGAAGATAATATCAATTGTGCGGTTAACCATAATAACTATCTCCTGTAGTTATATCTTGTATATAGGTATTATTGTAATTATAATTGCATTCATGTAAATGCATCATATATTCCCATTAATTTCTTTAAAAGACTAATCTATTGACAGCTCTCCCAAAATATTGATTTATGTTGTAAGTTTATGCAAACGTTTGCGCGTTTTCTATTAATACAAGTAACATTTTATAACTTATAAGATATAGCGATAGCTGAAATATAAAAGTTGATTCTAATATAATAATAATATTATCAGTACTTACATGTAAAATTACCTTTAAAGTAAAAATAAAAAATTTCGAAATGTATACAGAAAAAATAGTATAATTTATAATATAGGTATGAAGAATTTTTTTCTTTTTATTTAAAGTATTGTTTTTATTCGGGAGGAAAAACGATACGCATCAATCTTGGATGAACAATTCTGAACAAGCTACAGTTCGCCTATAAGAGTCTATAGAACATTAATGTTATATTAATAGTGGTATCGAAGTTAATTAAATTTTATATATGATGCATCGTATCATCACTAATGCAAGAATTTTATTACGCGACTACCTATTTAACAATAATTGTACATAAAAAGAGATTTAGAAGGTAGAAATTTTGAAGATTGAGATATCATTTAAACTTTTCAACTTTATATTGGTTAAAACATGAGTGTATGAGCATAAATTAAATATTTATATAAATTGTATATCACAATTTTTTTTTCTATTTACACTAACTCCTATGTTGTATTTATTTTCATATTTCTCACCTATGTGAGAAATATAAATATATATCCTTCTTGCCCTTGCGTCCATTTCTATCGGTTATCGTGATAGTCTACGGAATATAATACGAACGTTATAGTCTATAACATTTGCGCGTGTTCAATCATGGGAAAAACACATAATTGTGTTCAAGTGTGCGTCTACGTGGCGTTTATCGTCGCCGTTGTCGTAGCTGACCAAGGTAAATTCTGAGGAAAAATCGATATGTAATTTTTGTGTTGTTTGAATTATTTAACTGTGCTTAGAATATAAGAATTCCATTTGAAATTTGCCGTGTATTACATTAATTACGGATTTAAAATTTTTGTAGTTTATGTGATTGGCGAAGTTAATTCCACTCGTTTAAAATTGTTTATACTTATTTAAACTTTTTGATATCTTTTTGCATGAAGAGAATTATGATATAATTGGATGTCCGGGTCCAGTGGCGTATTATATGGATCTTGGGTGCATGCCAGTATACCATAACACAAAGCATGACACCTTTTGCGCGATGAGATTCGATTGTAGTCATTTGAAAAGAAGATATAAGGGCAAGTGTTACATCAACGGTCACGAATACATTCATAATGAAATTCTTCGAAAGGAAGATGCAAATGTTTGCGATAACTGCATTTGCAAACGCCCTCGTCATTTAAATGAGATGTAAGTATTATTTCAATTTGAATAAATTGAATTATTTCAACTTTTAGCGCAAATGCATTAATATATAAATACATTAAAGAACAAATATTCATGAACTGCTTTTACAACCAGAAAAGATTCTTTATGAAAAACAAGTTCAAAACAAAGAATAAAATTTTTTCATATGAGGCTGCTTTAATGATGTACCATCAGCTCACAATCATCCTGCATATAACTACTTAAAAGAAATACATACAAGAAGTTTGTAGCCGATTTTCACGGATTCCTTTTCTCGCTTTATATTTTCGTATTATACGTGGGTAACTTGAAAAGTTTCTTAAGTCAGAAAGAAAACAACATTTTTTCGGAAAAGTTTCATTTTATTTTTCATTATAATCTCCTTTTAATTCAATACACTTAATCCAAAAAGTACGATGGCTGAAACTCTGCAAAATAGACATTCGTGGCGGCGATAACCTCGTTCGACGCGAATTTCTTTCCTCCGAGTCAAATCTTTGGGTTTGAGAACAAAAAGAAGTCGCATGGGGCCAAATCTGGAGAATATGGATGAGGCAACAATTCGTATCGTAATTCGATCAATTTTGCGGTGGCAATTGCGGATGAATGAGACTAAGAGCTAGTCAGAAAAGATTTAAAAAAGAGAAAAAGCAAAGCCTCCCGAAAATTAAGATGTTTAAATGTTTGAAAATTAGCTAAACGTTTAAATTATTATAACCTTGACAAATTAGTTTTTATATAATTACACAAAGTTACACAAGGACTACAATAAATTTCAACTAATGATTTTCAAAACATGAAAATATCTTGTAAATTTTACTTGATGCATGATTTTACCCAAAAAATTTTTCTTTTTTTCTTTCACACACACAACGAAACAATTATGAATATTTAATACAGTCGTTCAGTATGTATGCGTGTATGAGTGTGCATTTTCTGAAAGATTCATGTACGGCGTCACATTATTCAAATTACATCACGTTTTTTCATGCGCGTCGACAGTTCGGAATTATTCTGTCATGGTAGTATATGTGACAGACAAGTGAACATATTATATTATAATTCACATATTATAAGGAAGTTGTTCACGTTAATGTAAAATGTTTAACGTGATTTGTCTTCCTAACAGCTACTTGACAAATTTCTAATTATTGAACAGTTACACGTCATTTATTTACTCTGCAGATTATTCAAAATTTTTATTTATGTACAATTTTTTCACAAAATTGATAAAAAATGCATTTGGATACAAACTTCTGATGCCATCAAAATATCATATATTTCTCGTATCAGTTATAGATATAATATGTGGGTAATTAAATTCTTTTGTTTCAAATTATACAATTCTTCCATATAGTGCTGCATTTGAATGCGATAAATCAGAATGTGCCCAGAGAACAACTGTAAATCAGGGCTGCTATTTACGGGGAGATCCATCAGAATGTTGCAGAGAGGAAGTAATCTGTCGTAAGTATTCTTAACTGAAAATTATGCAATTATTTATTCAATATTTATTATAATATGCACATATTATTCACGCTTAACACTCCATTATTGTATAAAAATTATCTGCATTAAAAGTATATTTAAGAAAGTATATAATTAATTTATAGGTGTACAACTGCTTAGTATAATTAAATAAAAATGTTATAGCTCATTCGTAGAAATCAATAAAAGCAATATTTGTATTATATTTTATAGCTGCAAATATACAAGACAGATCTCTTTGTAATGTAAATGGTGAATATTATTTGGAAGGTCAGCCTTTCGAAGTACAAAATGAACCCAATTTAAAGTGCGTTTGCCAACCAGGATACAACGGTAATGATACTGTTAATTATGATCATTTATAAATTAATATTGTTTTTATCTTATACAAGGTGTTTCGTAAAGCGTGAAAACGCTTGATTGGATTGAATTGAACCACTCAAAATTCATTCACATCATAAACTTCAGATTAATTTTCTTTCTTCTTCTTAGTTGAATTCCAATCTTAATCGTAATCTCTAATTCGATCATGCCTTTAGTGTAATTCTTGAAATCATTTTGAAACAAAAATAATACCAAAATATCGATGGTATAATAATTTTTTAATTATAAACATTTAAAATTAGCGAATCATATCGTCTAAAGTTCGCGCGTTTAGGTGCAGTTGAATTCAATAATTTTAAGTGCGTTTATAATGCTTATATAATTCAAATCCTGTTAAAATACTCGACATTTTAGTATCAAACATTTAATTTCAAAGTGATCTCAGAAATATACTCTTAAACGTTGTATGATTTTTACCGAACGTCTCGTATATGTATAATTTGTATGTGTGTATATATATATATACGCACACATACACACACATACACATTATATGATATATGTATGTATATACATTGAAAGTTCTTGATATATTAATACTCATTTCAATTATAACATAGAGATTTTCCAATTTTAGGTCAAAATGTTCCACCTTTTTGTGTCAAACAAAATCATTCCCTTTGTGACCATCCTGCATTCGAACATAGAGATTATTTTCGTCAAAACTGTGCTCCAATTTTTGTTAATAATGTAACATCTATAACCACGTGTTATAGAAATATGAAATGCCGTAAGTTTCCAAAAGCGATTTTGAATGCTTGAATAAACATTGCTATGTTATTCCTGTAACGCTTTTATTGAATTTTTTAGCTGATAGCTCTGATGAAATTATCGAACCTCATGGAGGTCCTTTTATAATGGATGACGATATAAACAGTAAGTTTTATATTTTAATTTTAAATATAAATTTATTTTGTATTATTATGGCAAAGTATTACATACACATATGATAAAAATTATTTTTGTATATGTTAGAAATGTCCGAATTGAAATGTTATGTACAATTTGTTATATATTAATTTTAACAGTAGCTCTTCTAGAATGTGTAAGCATTATTTCTTTTATTAATCTATATTAGTCTGTTTCTATAAGTAATCACTCATTATACAAAAATAGATTAGACGTTTAAATCTTCAATAACTTTGCAAATCGAAATATTTCGTACACATGTTATATGAAAAAATAAAACTAATATTGACGTATATTTCAGCATAGCTGCACCGTAAAAGATTTCGTTAAAAATGAACGAATCAGAATTTTCTGGTTAAATTTAATAGAATTCTAGTTAAGATAGCCGGAATTCTGATTGACACATCATTTCTGGTAAAACCTAGTAGAATTCTTATTTATACTTGCTATGATATGTTCAAACGAAAACACGTTTATATGTATAATTAATAAACCTATTTATTAGATATTTTTCTGAATATACGTGTTTTAAGTAGGTCTAGTTATTACACGTTTAAACGAAGATGCATTTAGCACATCCATCTATATCTATGAAAAACGTCTTTTCGAATATGGTTCAAATTTCAAGTTTTTTTTTTTTTAATAAACGCTTATCCTTTTATTAAGGAATCTTCTTAGGATAACGGATTGAAAGAAACCGAATTTTTTTTTGTGTAAAAAAGATGTTTGAGTATATTAAAAACAGAAAACATATGAATATAAAATAATATTAGAACAGTGTATTCGAAAAAACATGTCTAATAAATGGATATGCTAATTATACATGTAAACGTTTACCTAAATAGGTATAAATGTTTTTCTGAAAATGAATATAAACCATCTATGAGAAATGTTTTACGTATCTTTCGTTACATATATCTTCGAAGAACGGTATAAAAGCTCTAAGTTTTACCAGAATAATGAGATATTAATCAGAATTCTATCTCAACTATTGTAGAATTTTATTAGATTTAACCAGAAAATTCTTATTCGTCCGTTTTTCACCAAAATTACTATTTAAATCCAACTAGATTATTTTTCACGGTGTAGAAAAATCAATTTCTTATGTTGTTAATTGTTTTTTATATTTACTTACATTTTCTTTAATTTTATAGAACGGAGTATTTCAGGAAAAAATTTATTACTGCACTAAAAATTGGTAATAATAGGAATATGTATAGTATATACCATATATAAAATGAGATATTGAAACTTGAACGATCAGGCGATACTAATTACACAACTGTACTATGAATCGTGTTAAATAGGAGATAATTACATTATACATAAATAACGCGCAAAAACAATTTCTGTAGCATGTAATGTTATGAGCTCTAAAATGATAATTGATTACAAACTATATCTCACTTTATTAAAATCTAATTTACTACATACAAAAAAGGGCGTTAGCATAATATCTCATCGTACAATGAATATTAATAATATTTTGGTAAAATAATAATTCGTTTGTATTCATTTTTTCAGACATGTGTCTATTTGGTAATATGATGCTGCGGATTGGTGATATAATGGAACCATCTTTCGATGAACACTTCAATTGTATTTTATGCATTTGCGAAGTACCACCTGTACTAAGTTGTAAATATGTTGAGCGCTATGAATGCCTTCCCAAATAATTTCCTCCTCAAGTGTTATGAATTTTAGTATATTGTAATTTGCATATTATAGGAAGCAAAACTATGTATAAATTTATTTGGATATTTAAAAAATTACAATAAAAACTTATATTTGCAAAAATATAGAAATATCACTTTATTAATTATTAATTTCCATTGCCCAATTAATATAATAAATTATCTATTTATCAAAAGAGAAGAGAAACTATATAGTACATTATACATTATAAGTTGTATCATCTGAATCTTCATTGAAAACAGGTACTGAGATGAATATTCTTAATACATACTTACAATAAAAATGTATATTGCTTTACCGAAATAGTCTTCAATTTGCAACAATTCAAGATCACATCACTAACTGTTCCTAGTAGTAACGATATATTACCATTATTAAGTATATAAGCTCATTCGAATGTATGACTCGTACGAAGATTATTTCGCATGACCGATGTATATGCGTTTTACGCATGAAGATAATATCAATTGTGCGGTTAACCATAATAACTATCTCCTGTAGTTATATCTTGTATATAGGTATTATTGTAATTATAATTGCATTCATGTAAATGCATCATATATTCCCATTAATTTCTTTAAAAGACTAATCTATTGACAGCTCTCCCAAAATATTGATTTATGTTGTAAGTTTATGCAAACATTTACACGTTTTCTATTAATACAAAAGACAAGTAACATTTTAGAACTTATAAGATATAGCGATTGCTGAAATATAAAAGTTTAATTCTAATATAATAATAATATTATTAATAATTACATATAAAATTACCTTTAAAGTAAAAATCAAAAATTTCGAAATATATACAGAAAAAATAGTATAATTTATAATATATGAAGAATTTTTTTCTTTTAATTTAAAATATTTTTTTTTTGTTCGGAAGGAAAAACGATACACATCGCTCTTGGATGAATAACTCTGAACAAGCTACAGTTCGCCTATAAAAGTCTATAAAACATTAATATTATATTGATAGTGGCATCGAAGTTAATTAAATTTTATAAATGATGCGTCGTACAATAACTAATGCAAGAATTTTATTACGCGACTACCTATTTAACATATAATTGTACATAAAAAGCGATTTAAAAGGTAGAAATTTTGAAGATTGTGTGGGATATTATTTAAACTTTTCAACTTTATAAGTATTGGTTAAAACATGAATATGAGCATAAATTAAATATTTATGTAAATTGTATATGACATTTTTTCTATTTACACTAACTCTCCTGTGTTGTATTTATTTTCATATTTCTCACCTATGTGAGAAATATAAATATATATCCTTCTTGCTCTTGCATCCTTTTCTATCGGTTATCGCGATAGTCTACGGAATATAATACGAACGTTACAGTTTATAACATTTGCACGTGTTTAATCATGGGAAAAACACGTAATTGTGTTCAAGTGTGCGTCTACGTGGCGTTCATCGTCGCCGTTGTCGTAGCTGACCAAGGTAAATTGTGAGGAAAAATCGATATGTAATTTTTGTTTGTTTGAATTATTTAACTGTGCTTAGAATATAAGAATTCCATTTGAAATTTGCCGAGTATTACATTAATTACGTACTTAAAACTTTTGTAGTTTATGTGATTGGCGAAGTTAATTCCACTCGTTTAAAATTGTTTATACTTATTTAAACTTTTTGATATTTTTTTGCATGAAGAGAATTATGATATACTTAGATGCCCGGGTCCAGTGGCGTATTATATGGATCTTGGATGCAAGCCAGTATACCATAACACAGAGCATGACACCTTTTGCGCGATCAGATTCGATTGTAGTCATTTGAGAAGAAGATATAAGGACAAGTGTTACATCAATGGTCACGAATACATTCATAATGAAATTCTTCGAAAGGAAGATGCAAATGTTTGTGATAGCTGCATTTGCAAACGCACTCGTTATCCTAATGACATGTAAGTATTATTTCAATTTGAATAAATTGAATTATTTCAACTTTTAGCGCAAATGCATTAATATATAGATACATTAAAGAACAAATATTCATGAACTGCTGGTACAACCAGAAAAGATTCTTTATGAAAAAATAAGTTCAAAACATAGAATAAAATTTTTTCATATGAGGATACTTTAATATGATGTACGATCAGCTCATAATCACCCTGCATATAAATACTTAAAAAAATACACATACAAGAAGTTTGTAGCCGATTTTTACGGATTCGTTTTCTCGCTTTATTTATTTTCGTATTATACGTGGGCAACATGAAAAGTTTCTTAAGTCAGAAAGAAAACAACATTTTTTCAGAAAAGTTTCATTTTATTTTTCATTATAATCTCCTTTTAATTCAATACACTTAATCCAAAAAGTACGATGGCTGAAACTCTGCAAAATAGACATTCGTGGCGGCGATAACCTCGTTCGACGCGAATTTCTTTCCTCCGAGTCAAATCTTTGGGTTTGAGAACAAAAAGAAGTCGCATGGGGCCAAATCTGGAGAATATGGATGAGGCAACAATTCATATCGTAATTCGATTAATTTTGCGGTGGCAATTGCGGATGAATGAGACTAAGAGCTAGTCAGAAAGGACAAAAAAAGAGAAAAAGCAAAGGCTCTCCAAAATTAAGATGTTTAAATATTTGAAAATCAGCTAAACGTTTAAATTATTATAACCTTGACAAATTAGTTATTATATAATTACATAAGGTTACACAAGGACTACAATAAATTTCAACTAATGGTTGTCAAAACATGAAAATATCTTGTAAATTTTACTTGATGCATGATTTTATGCACAAAAAATTTTTTTTTCTTTCAACGAAACAATCACGAATATGTAATAAAGTCGTTCAGTATGTATGCGTGTATGGGTGTGCATTTTCTGAAAGATTCATGTACGGCGTCACATTATTTAAATTACATCACGATTTCTCATACGCGTCGACCGTTCGGAATTATTGTGTCATATAAGGAAGTTATTCACGTTAATGTAAAACGTTTAACGTGATTTGTCTTTCTAACAGCTACTTGACAAATTTATAATTATTGAACAGTTACACGTCATTTATTTACTCTGCAGATTATTCAAAATTTTTATTTATGTACAATTTTTTCACGAAATTGATAAAAAATGCATTTGGATACAAACTTCTGATGCCATCAAAATATCATGTATTTCTCGTATTAGTTATAGATATATCTAATATGTGGATAATTCAATTCTTTTGTTTCAAATTATACAATTCTTCCTTATAGTGCTGCATTTGAATGCGATAATTCAGAATGTGCCCAGAGAACTGTAAATCAGGGCTGCTATTTACGGAGAGATCCATCAGAATGTTGTAGAGAGGACGAAATTTGTCGTAAATATTCTTAACTGAAAATTATGCAATTATTTATTCAATATTTATTATAATATGCACATATTATTCACGCTTAACTGTCCATTATTGTGTAAAAATTATCTGCATTAAATATATATTTAAGAAAGCTGTACAACTGCTTAGTATAATTAATTAAAAATGTTATAGCTTATTCGTAGAAATCAATAAAAGCAATATTTGTATTATATTTTATAGCTGCAAATAAACAAGACAGATCTGTTTGTAATGTAAATGGTGAATATTATTTGGATGGTCAGTCTTTCGAAGTACAAAATGAACCCAATTTGAAGTGCGTTTGCCAACCAGGATACAACGGTAATGATACTGTTAATTACGATCATGTATAAATTAATATTGTTTTTATTTTATACAAGGTGTTTGGTAAAGCGTGAAAACGCCTGATTGGATTGAATTGAACCACTCAAAATTCATTCACATCATAAACTTCAGATTAATTTTCCTTCTTCTGATTAGTTTAATTCCAATCTTAATCGCAATCTCTAATTCGATCATGCCTTTAGTGTAAATTCTTGAAATCATTTTGAAACAAAAATAATACCAAAATATCGATGGTATAATAATTTTTTAATTATAAACATTTAAAATTAGCGAATCATATCGCCTAAAGTTCGCGCGTTTAGGTGCAGTTGAATTCAATAATTTTAAGTACGCTTATAATGCTTATATAATTCAAATCCTGTTAAAATACTCGACATTTTAGTATCAAACATTTAATTTCAAAGTGATCTCAGAAATATACTCTTAAACGTTGTTATGGTTTTTACTGAACGTCTCGTATATGTATAATTCCTACGTGTGTATTTATATATGTGTGTGTGTATGTATGTATATATATATGTATATATATATGTACATACACACACATACACAATATACGATATATGTATGTATACACATTGAAAGTTCTTGATGTATGTAATACTCATTTCAGCTATAACATAGAGATTTTCTAATTTTAGGTCAAAATGTTCCACCTTTTTGTGTCAAACAAAATCATTCCCTTTGTTACCATCCTGCATTCGAACATAAAGATTATTTTCGTCAAAACTGTGCTCCAATTCTTGATGAAATATCTACAACCACGTGTTATAGTCGTTATAGAATGATGAAATGCCGTAAGTTTGCAAAAGCGATTTTGAATGCTTGAATAAACATTACTATGTTATTCCTATAACGCTTTTATTGAATTTTTTAGCTAGCTCTGATGACATTTTCGCATTTTATGTAAATCCTTTTGTAATGGATGACGATATAAACAGTACGTTTTACATTTTAATTTTAAATATAAATTTATTTTGTAATATTATGACAAAGTATTATATATACATATGATAAAAATTATTTTTGTATATGTTAGAAATGTCCGAATTGAAATGTTATGTACAATTTGTTATATATTAATTTTAACAGTAGCTCTTCTAGAATGTGTAAGCATTATTTCTTTTATTAATCTATATATTAGTCTGTTTCTATAAGTAATCACTCATTGTACAAAAATAGATTAGACGTTTAAATCTTTAATAACTTTGCAAATCGAAATATTTCGTACACATGTTATATGAAAAACTAAAACTAATATTGACATATATTTCAGCATAGCTGCACCGTAAAAAATTTGGTTAAAAATGAACGAATCAGAATTTTCTGGTTAAATTTAATAGAATTCTAGTTAAGATAGCCGGAATTCTGATTGACACATCATTTCTGGTAAAACCTAGTAGAATTCTTATTTATACTTGCTATGATATGTTCAAACGAAAACACGTTTATATGTATAATTAATAAACCTATTTATTAGATATTTTTCTGAATATACGTGTTTTAAGTAGGTCTAGTTATTACACGTTTAAACGAAGATGCATTTAGCACATCCATCTATATGTATGAAAAACGTATTTTCGAATATGTTTCGAATTTCAAGTTTTTTTTTTTAAATAAACGTTTATCCTTTTATTAAGGAGTCTTCCTAGGGTAACAGATTTTAAAAAATTGAATTTTTTGTGTAAGAAAGACGTTTGAGTATATTAAGAACAGAAAACATATGAATATAAAATAATAATAGAACAGTGTATTCGAAAAAACATTTCTAATAAATGGATATGCTAATTATACGTGTAAACGTTTACCTAAATAAGTAAATGTTTTTCTGAAAACGAATATAACCCATCTATGAGAAACGTTTTACGTATCTTTCGTTACATATATCTTCGAAAAACGGTATAAAAGCTTTAATTTTTATCAGAATGATGAGATATTAATCATAATTCTATCTCAACTATTATGTTATAGAATTTAGTTTTTAGTAGATTTAACCAGAAAATTCTGATTCGTTCGTTTTTCACCAAAATTACTATTTAAATCCAACTAGATTATTTTTCTGAGTGTGGAAAAATCAATTTCTTATGTTGTTAATTGTTTTTTATATTTACTTACATTTTCTTTAGTTTTATGGAACGGAGTGTTTCAGGAAAAAATTTATTATTATACTAAAAATTAGTAATAATAGGAATATGTATAGTATACATGTTACATAAAATGAGATATTGAAACTTGAACGATCAGGCGATACTAATTACACAACTGTACTATGAATCGTGTCAAATAGGAGATAATTACATTATACATATAGTAAATAATGCGCAATTTCTGTAGCATGTAATGTTATGATCTCTAAAATGATAATTGAGATTACAAACTATATCTCACTTTATTAAAATCTAATTTACTACATATAAAAAAGGGCGTTAGCATAATTTCTCGACGTGCAATTAATATTTATAATATTTTGGTAAAATAATAATTCGTTTGTATTCATTTTTTCAGACATGTGTCTATATGGTAATATGATGCTGCGGATTGGTGATAGGATAACTCCATCTTTCGGTGATAGGGATCACCGCAGTTGTATTTTTTGCATTTGCGAAGTACCACCTGTACTAACTTGTAAATATATTGAGTACATTGAATGCTCTCGCCGCATTCAATATTAATTTTAGTATATTGTTATTACTTTTGCATATTATAGGAAGCAAAACTTTGTTATAAATTTATTTGGATATTTAAAAAATTACTATAAAAATTTATATTTGCAAAAATAGAAATGTATTATTAATTATTAATATCCATCACCTAATTAATGTTACATATGTATAATATAATGAAATGTTTAAATATATATATATATATACATATATATATATATATTAGGGTGGCCCAAAAATACACAGAAAAATAAATTTTTTAGAATTTTCATGCTGCCGCCCCCCAGAATTGAAAAAGATGTAAAAAAAAGAGATCCGTATTTTTTCTTTTTTTAATCGGTTGATATTTGATGGTGCCGCCGAGCCTCTGAAGTTTCCCATGTATTCTATATGGGAAAAAAACACATTTTCGTAGATTTGATAAAAAAAATCGTTAGAAATGTCTGTTTTTTTATGTGCAAACAATATTTCTCTTGAGAAATGTTGAAAATATGAGATCCTAACAAATATTTATTAAAAAAATTACGTTAACTATGTTTTACAGGACCGCAACAAATGAAATACCTGCAGAAAAAGGACTTTTATATTTAAAAGTATTTCTATCAATTTTATGTTTAGTTTAAGTATTACTTAAAAATATACGTTGAGGAATAATAAACGTTTGTTACATTTCATTATTGCAATTAATTTATTACAATTCTACAATTCTAGAAATATTACACATATCACTCTATAAACTTAAGTTAAGATAGTTCTCTAGTAAATATACTTGTAAAAACATTTTTTTTAACAAAATTTCCAAATTGTTTCCTATACGTTAACGCAAACGTTATTCTGTCAACGAGTAAAATTTTAAAAACTCATAGGTATATAAAATTTAATATTGTTCTTGAATATTGCCTTCTATCGAACAATAGATTAATTAATTGATAAGAATTAATATCTGCTTTGTTTTTTTTTATAATAAGAGTAATTTATGATAAATGAGAAAAAATTTCGTTCAAATGAACGTTCAGAAAGTCAGGAACATATTATGAATAACTTTTTTTTTTAATATTTTATTCTATTAATATTTAACTAAATATAATATTTTATAAAATTCACACTGTATTGGATCCGCTATTGGAAAAATTTTAGAAACTGACATCAGATTCGTAATCAGTGACCCAGAAAAACCTCCCCATAACAAGTTTCAAATGAATCTGAGCAGTTTTTGAAAAAGTCTTCCACCATATTCGATCCGCCATTTTGAATTTTGGAAAACTGATATCGGATTCGAAATCAGCGACCTCGAAAACTCCTGACTAACAAGTTCAAAATAAATTCAGAAAAAAACTGCGAATTCATAGCTCAGTTATGAAAGAATAAATAAATGTAACAACAATAATTTGTTTAAACAATTATAAAATACAAAAAATCATTAGTAACAATTCATTTGTCGGTAAAAAAAGAAAAATCTATGTGCAAGAATCAGCGAGAAAATTACTAGAAATACTTTTAAACATAAAAGTGCGATTTTTGCATGCGTTTTGTTCTCTGCGGCACTATAAAACATAGTTAACATAATTTTTTTTAATAAATAATTGCCAGAATCTCATATTTTGAACATTTCTCAAGAGAAATATCGTTTGCAGATTAAAAAACCAGACATTTTTAATAATTTTTTATCGAATCTACGAAAATGTGTTTTTTCCCATATAGAATACATGGGAAATTTTAGAGGCTCGGCGGCACCATCAAATATTAGCCGATTAAAAAAAGAAAAAATACGGATCTCTTTTTTTTGCATCTTTTACAATTCTGGGGGGCGGCCGCGTAAAAATTTTTTTTGGGCCACCCTAATATATATAATATATGAAAGAAGTTGTATGACGATATTATAAATGCTAAGTTGTATCTTCTGTATGTTATTCGTATCTTATTCATATCATTGTAAACATACCATATATACGAGATTAAGGTAAATGAAGATGCAGACTATTAATAAAAACTATCGATAATTTTCGAAAAATTTAATAAATTACGGGACATTCTAACACAAATTCAAGGCAGTGATTCAAGGCGAGAGTTACGTAATTTAAATGAGCACGCAATGCGCGATGACTGATAAAACAAATTATTCTCTCCAGTTTGCGTTTCCTCTTCGCTTGTCCTATTCTTTATATTTCCTCCCTTCTCATATTGTTTACCAGATTTTTCTTCGTCTCTACGCAGGTTTACTCTCATACACATTTTCGACTCTATTTCTCTTTGTAGATATTTTTTAACTCTCTTTCTCGTCTGTGTTTAACTTATTCACGTATTAGGTATAATATGTATGTACGTATTTCCCCTCTTTCTGTACTGTGTCCCTGCGTCTGCGTCATTCATATATCCATGTCTTTCTCGTGTCCACTTCCAGTCCCTTCCAGACCGTGGACTGACCACTGGACGTGGTATAAATGACGCAGCGCGAACGCAAATCGCATAAGTTTTCACGTCGCTCGAACATGACACGTCGTGGTTCTCGTTCTCTCAGTTTGATATGCGCCTATCTGGCGTTCGTTGCTGTCGCAGTCGCGGTTGATCAAGGTGAGTCGCAAACAAAACGACGCTCGCAAGCAACGTACGATAAATTATTACAAAAAAGTCACACGCACATTTGAATATTAATTTTATCTACCTAATCCTTAGGTAACAATTAACCGTAAGGTAACAATTATTTTCGATTTAAATTTTAATGTGGCTCCGAGATGCAACGAGTTAATGATTTTGTGGCGAAATTGCGAAGAGCACGCAAGTGTTGGAACCACTGAATGTGAAATTGTAATTCAGATTAAGTAACCGTCAAATTCTTTACAAGTGCATTGCATTTGTATGATACAAACATTTTTTACAATACCAAAAGATATTACTTAATCATAACAATGTGATAATAATTTCATTAATTAATTATGTTACTTTATATATACCTAATATTTATTTTATTGCAAATTAATAAAAATTCTGTTTTTACTCATTCTCTAATAAAGTTTAAAAGATAATGTATTTACGAAGCACTTTTCTCAAAAGCTTTCCAAATTACAATAATTGTAAGAACTTTGATTGTATAAACAATTCTTGGTTTTATATTTACTTAAATTCCGTTACATGAATAATGACGCAACTCTAATTATCAGCACTCAAAATAACGGTTTTACTTATCTGGTTAAATGTTATCTATTCTCATGGTCAATTACCCTATTAAATTCTTCTTATCATTTTGCAAAGAAGAATGTGATAAAACAAAATGTCCGGGTCCATTGGCATATTACAAGGGTCTCAACTGTAGCCCAGTGTACGAAAAGGAGGGCGATTGTTGCGCGACAAGATACAACTGTGAACACCTGAAAGAGCGAGACCCTAAAAAGTGTTACGTCAACGGTAAAGCGTACGAAATCGGGGAGAAACTTAAAGATGAGGATAAGAATCCTTGTGACATTGGTTGCACCTGCAGCGCTGGACATGGGGGAATGTAAGTAAAATACCTTAGCAACAATATTTTGTAATTGCTCCGTATGATAATTTAATGTTTAAATTATTAAGTTTATTAATTCAAATTACGAAATTTCGTAAAATATAGCGCCACATTTAATTGCGCGATAGTTGATTGTTTCCATGGACAAGCAAAACCAGGTTGCTTCATAAAGAATTTCCCATTAAAATGTTGTCCCGGAGAAGAAGTTTGTCGTAAGCATACGTAATCTAATTAAAAGTTGTACATTTTCTACGTATATTCATGACATTACATACATTCTACACATATAAATTGTTAACTCCAATTTCTAATTGTAATATTACGCATTTATATATTGCACAAATTTGCATTATGCATTTGTCAACTAAAATAATTATAATTAAAAATTTATAATAATAATTTTAAATAATTATAATTTTACATTCGTATATTCTTTTTTAGCTAATATGTTTAACAGATTTTTATTAGTCAAAAAACCATAACGTTCGTTTAGTATAATTAACTTTACTTTCACGCACACAATAACAATCCACACCTGTCACAGGATATTTCTATCTCGTAAAATATGTGTACAATATTTAAATGAAGTCATTTACGTTTTTTAGCTGAAAAGCCCGAAGATAGAGCTACCTGTAATGTAAATGGAAAGGAATATAAAGAAGGAGAATTTTTCAGTATCGAAAGTGATCCGGAATTAACTTGTACATGCCAACCAGGCTATACAGGTAAAGATAATCTCAGCGCATCATTTTCAATTGTTCATTGATGAATAACATTTAATACATCCGTACTAATATAAATACAACCATATTAACTTACAGCATAGGATAATACATGATATAAAAAATAAGCTATTTTTTAAATATATTGATAATATTATTATCAATATTATTCAATATTATTAATATTATCAATATATATGAAATTTATTTTTCGTTATAATGCACGAAATTATTATGTGACAAATATGACAAATACAAATAATTTTCAATAAAATAAATGTAGTACGAAAACTTACATTCATCCAATATGTTGCTGAATAATTTACTCTAGTTTATTTATTTATCAACAAACAAGCTAGTATATTAAATAATTAAATATTTGATGTATCTATACAATATATATACACGGAAAAAAGATATAGTTCACATAATCAGAAATATTTTAGTTGTGAGTAATATAGCTATGTATATCATTATTCTAGTTATTTTTATGTAGTATGAATGGTTGATACGAATTGTTTACTTTGGTGTGTCAACTATCTTAATGTATTATAGTTACTGTGATCTGGTTGTGACAATCAAAACTTGGTTGAGTAATCATTTACTATGGATAAGTTATCTATCCGTCAAATATAAACGACTCAGAAATTGCAATAGAAATTATTTAATCATATTGTCAAGATATCTATGGTTAATTTAAACACATAACTTTAAGTATATAATTCTTTGAATTTTTTAATCGTTTATATTTCACCACATACAAAAATTAGTTTATCTAATCAAATAATATTTTTTCACGTATTTATTTTACAAGTTAGTACCAATTTCTATTTATAATAAGGAAATGTGTGTTGTGCAGTGATATTTTTGATAAAAAGATATAGAAACTTATTATATTATCTTTTTATTAAAAATATCACCGTATGAAACATTCCTTTATTGTAAATAGAAATTGATAGTAACTTAATCTATTTAGTATTTTTATAGCTTGGATCATTTACAATGATCTAAGAGAGTGATGACAACTATTAATCTTTACATATCAACATAATTTGTCTAAGCTAATCAAATGATCCAGTTACCATTATAATATTCGTAGTTGAATATTCAAGAAATCTGGTTGTAGCAAGCAGATATCGTCATTACTACAACATAAATCATTCAATCATTGTACTGTGGTTCAAGCAATCACATAAATAGTTGCTCCATATTTTACAATTCAATCTGGTTGACATCACCAGATTTCTGTATAGACCAATCAGACTGTTTTTTCCGTGCATAAATGTATACATATATTTGTCATAACAATAATTAAGACTAAATTTGCATTTATCTAAATTTCAATGACGTGTGTAGTTACAATTCCATAATAGAAACTCCAAGTTCAAATCTATATAGTTTAACCATAAGATTGCGTTATATCAGTGAACAATATTATGATTTTAGGAGAAAATGTTGAACCTTTCTGTGCAAAGCCTAAGCGTTCATATTGCCATCCCGAATTCAATCATTTATATGAGGTTATTAATAAATGCGCTCCGGTTTATTATCCATCTCAATCACCGCAGACTAGTTGCAACGCGTTTTCGAGATGTCGTAAGTTCACAAGTTGCAATTTTGAATAATATATTTATATATATATATAGCGTTATCTAGTAATTGCGGTAGTTCTTTAGAAAACGATAATGACATTGTTACTTTCATTGCTTTTTACTGTAATAATTATGTGGCTTTTTAGAAAACAATAACGACACTATTATTCACAAGGAGGATCATCCGAAGACTGATCCAAGTCCAGATGGTATGTTTCATATTTAATATTATATGTAGAGATATGATGATTCTTTAACAATCTAAAATAATTAATACTCTTGAAGGTTTGTCTTGATCTTTTATTAATTTTGCTAATTACTGACTCATTGAAAAACGTAAAGATTTATATTTAATTTGCTTATTGAATTGAAACATACATGATGTATCGATACGCATTTGATTCGAGCAACGCTAATTACAACTGTGTTTTGAATAGCATGAAATGAGAGTTAATTACGAGAAATGTTGCACACGAGAAGCAACGCGCAAATCAATTTCTGTCGCAATCCTATAAAATGATAATTAATTTGGTCATCGTTATCCCCAGCATAGAAAATTGTGTTATAGGCGTGTCAGTTAACACGTCACTAACACCCGTGATCGCGTTTGATGTTCGTCATTAAAATCAATTTTATTTATTTATGTATTTCCCGAATTTATTTTTGACATTCCAAAACTGAAATGTGAAGAAAGAAATAGAAATTAGATGAATAAAAAATTATATTACCGCTCTGGCTATAAATTGATACAATAACAATATTCAATAGTTTAATACTTTAGAATTAATTTTATCATATAAAATATATATATTTCATCGAGACTTCTTTTCAGACGAAGAAGTTTGCCATTTTGGCAATATGGTCATGCATCGTGGCGACGAATTGGATCAAGATACAGATAATAATTCTAAGTGCATAAAATGCGTTTGCGAGGTGCCTCCTGTGCTTACTTGTAAGCGCTTACCATACAACGTGTGCGACTATTAATCTTAAACATTTAAAAATCTGTGATAATATAATTATTGTACTTCTGTTACTCGATTTAGGATTTTGTAGAAAATTAGTACATAAATATAAGAATCCTCTCTATATATACGTATGTTCTAATATAATTTGCATTCTTTTACTTATTGCATATAAATTTATGCGATAAAAATATTCAATAATAAAAACATGTTTTTATGTATTGCATGTTAAAAAATTTAGATTATAAATTTTTTACCAATCCTGTGCATGTTATGATAGATACAATATAAATAACATTTAAGAGTTAGAACAAGACATGGAACGAAATCTCAAAATAGTAAATATTTAAAAAATAAACTTTGTTATTAAGTAATTTATGAAAGTTTTTAATTCTTTCGTTTTTAATTATTTTTTGATTATTTAGTTTTGCCTAGTAAGCTGTAACGTATGTTTTCCAAGCATTCTGAGCGTCTGCAAAAAAGTATCTTACCTTTTTTATATTAACGTTCTTAAGATTATCAATCTCATTAAACAACATGTTCAAAAGAATCTAACTAAATGTTATTATTGAATTGAATAATAAAATAAGTACACATTTGATTATAGTATATTAATACTAATTTACTATTAATATAATATAATCTACTTAACAATTACACATTTGATTGATGTAAATTTGTAAAATTACATATTTACTTACAACAAATTCTCGTCTATAAAGATACTGATATTTCGTTATAGCGTGATATCGCGCTATCTCTTTTAATACTAATATAACGTTACGCTGGTCGGAATTATTCAACCGATGATTTTCGTGATCGTAATATTATGATTACCGTTAATATGGTTGCTTCCGCTTACAGTGCGCATTGATGCTATAATAATCTACATGCTGGGCAAACCAATTCCTGTTCTGGACATCGTCTGCTTAGTAATGCGCAAACTGGCAACAGAGTCATTTACACGCTTCGCCAAACGTTACCTGTTTCTCATTTAAACTCCTAAGTGATTTTACCGTTGACACTTTGCAAATTATTGCCGGTATTAACGGACTTGTTTCCGCGTTTCGTGTTAGTTCACGATTTATCGCATTCGCAATCGGGAAATCCCCGCTTTGCGAAGAAACGAATTAACTTTAACATTCACTAAACTCGTGGCTCTTAGCCTTCGCACGAGTCAATTGAAATCGAACATATGCAAACTTCATAGTTACTAACTTGACTGGTTAGCTCGTAAAATATAGATTGTAGATGCAAAATTCAAGTGCTAGATATAAAGTGAAGAAATCAAAATAATACTAAAGTAAAAAAAAATCTCTGTATAATATAAATTGTACATTCAAAATCTCTTCTAAATATCGAGCAAAAATTTATGAACCAGGCAAGACGTTTCTTACTATAGAATTTTAAATGCTGAAAACACGATACTATACTAACTCTTCAGTATATTAGTTTTCTGAAATAATTGACGTTGCAAAAATGACTTTTTTGCAATATTTGACTTTTTTTTTTGCAAAGAAGTTATCTTAAAATTTTGTTCAGAAATTATGAATGTATTATTTATCCTATATAAAATGTATTTTTTAAACAATAAGATTGAAAAATAAGAGAGTTATATTTTAGTAAACCCTTTTATGAGTATTTTAACCACTTTCGGTCTATCTTATGTGTTTTGCGTAATGAAATACTTGGTTAATTACATTTATTTCATGTCCGATTTTTGATTGAGAAGAATTCAATGTCTTTTTTATGCACTTGGCGTATGAATATGTATATGCACATAGTGCCTTAATACTTATCGATACAGAAATAATGTATATAAAAAAATTATTTTTTCTCGCAACAAACCATTTAATGGTTCTCATTTCATTTCGTATAAGTTTTAATTATTGATAAACATGAAAAGAGAATATATAAAAAATTAAAATTATATGAAAAATAAAAATAAAAATTGATGCGTTATAAAAATAATGTCAAAATAATCACTAACAGGTTTATTAAACAAATTAATCAAGATACGCTGTGAGATTGTAAAATATCCAATCCTTTTTTCATTCATGCATGTGATATCATGTATCTATATCAAGCATACGTATCAAAAATATCTCTGATATTGACTAATTTATAATATTAAATCTGGAATATAGAAAAATTAAAAGAAGACCTCGAGTTACATTAAAAAAATATTTTATACTGGAAATAAATGCCGTGTGTGTTTTCTAATTAATTAATTAATTAATTAAATATTAAAAAAATGTTTCTCTACTTTATGAGTACAGTTCCGCATAATAAAACAGTGTGCTAAATAATATATATTTATTGATCTCTATTTTACTATTAATAAATTTGCACATATGTTATGGAAAAAATGCACATTCCAGAGTTAAATATTAGAAGTAATTTATTTTAGCCCATTCATCTGGAAACACAATCGATCTATATGAGATTGATGTATACGTTTTTAACTTGATACATACATTTCTATATTTTATATATTATACATCTGATATCTACACTTCTCATAAATCTATGGTTTCAATTAAAGTAAAATGTTATTATAAATGTCACTCACAAATACGGTGCACTCACAAATACGATTAATAATATTAATAAAGTAAGTAATTGTTGAGTTTAGCCTCCTCACCTCCGATGTTGATAAAATTAGGCTCATTCGACACATTTTTGTACGAAATGAACGAACAAATCTGGCAAAAAAGGTTTTGCTCTGTTTTTTGGACCGAGGTATTAACCGTTA
The DNA here is from genome assembly GCF_001594065.2 of Cyphomyrmex costatus. Taxonomy (NCBI): domain Eukaryota; kingdom Metazoa; phylum Arthropoda; class Insecta; order Hymenoptera; family Formicidae; genus Cyphomyrmex; species Cyphomyrmex costatus. Next base: position 229,792 of record NW_017279244.1, on the reverse strand, counting down.
AAGTTAACGCCAAATTTTATCAACATCGGAGGTGAAGAGGTTAATTTAACAATTACCTTAGTAACAAATGAAAAATAATTGACTCACCCCCTGGTTACTCTGTCGTTGCTCCTCTCAGGTTGCTCCTTTTTATCAGGATTCATTGCATTCACACACATTCGCAAAAATACATTAACTATGATCGCGCGATATTTTATACGACACTCCCGATGGTCATCGAACGTGATGTTATATTTTGTTATATTTGACGATTGAAGAATACAATGCATAGTAATACAACCGCAAAGCTACGACTTTAATATCCGTAATATGTCGTAAATTAATGGAACAGATGAACCATTAACGGCAGAGGGTTATAATTGCCGATGAATAGATACTAAATTTACGATTAATCACGACTACATTCGCTGGTTCGTGATGTCGATTTGGAGCGGATTTGGAGCCGATCGATCGATGTATTTCTCATTACTTAAGCGATTCTCATTATTCGATGATCCGTATTTTCGGGTTCTCTCTCTCTCTCTCTCTCAATTTGAAAACAATACTACTAAATACATTCTAATATTTCTAATTGATGCAAATCTCAAATTATGATATTCGAATCTAAGTATTATGAAATAATCGCCATTTGCAAATACGTGAAATGATAATTAATAAATTCTATACAATTTAATATATTTGTCAGTTATTTCTGTTTGTCTTCCATCTTCTATCTATTTTAAGTAGATAAATCTCAATATCTATTTTAGTGAGCAGCTATCTCACATTATTAACATTAATCGCACAAGTTGATCGTCCGAAAGAAACGATTGCGTTTGAGAAATAATGTGGCAAAGTAGTAGTGCAGACATAGAGCGCGATCGGCGAACTACATTCCCATTCGAGCACTGTTATGAAATTGGGCATGGCTTGAGATGCCTCACGCCGAACGCGCTGACCTTGTTTACGGCGAGGACGTAACCGTCGAGTGCGTAAATCTACACGCCATTCAAACAATAAAAAAAATTCCGAGAAATATAATACGTTATAAAATAAAATCATATGCGATGAAGATTCTGTTACTTAAATTTATTATTGAAATTTTCACAATGTATTTCGACAAATTGCGTGCCTATCTTGTATATTATAACATGAACTATAATTCCTTACTTGAGCCATATACTCGTATAAGATAAAATCAATCTATAAATGAACTAAATTACACGATTAATAAAACATATTTCATTCAATTATAAAAGCCATAAAAATAAACGGAACGTTTTAAACTTCATTTATGCCCGTTTCTACTAATGTAGATTAATTATAATCTCAGTTCAACTTACTCTTCATCTTTTTCTAATTCTTAAAACTAGGAAAAGAGATGAAAAGTTAATTGAACCGAGATAAAAATTAAACTATATTGTTAGAATCATTAGAAATGCGTTAGTCATTTTCAGTCGCAAATAATTATAAAATTAATATATAAGTATAAAATTTAACATAAGTTATAGAGTTATATGATAGATTAAGTTAAAATTTTCAAAGAATCGTATACTTTATATTTACTGACAATACGAATATTAATGTCTATTTCAGAATCAATTCTTGAATCAATAGTAAGAGAACGGAAGTCAATATAATTAAAACTTGAGAAAAGTCAGAATTAAGAGCAGTGTGGATGTGCTTAATGTCCAAAAAATCAGAAGTCAAAAAAGAAAGTAAGATGTAGAATCTATTATACGAGTATATATAACGTGTCAGAAATAATACGCTCTTTCTCGCACGGATAAAAATAGTTGAATCTTATTCGACTATTATTATCTTTCAGTACTAATATTATCAGAAGAAACTGTTAACATATTAACTTTGATCTCTGATACGTAAAAAGGTTCAATACTTTATCTTTATAACCTAATTTTTTACTTTTTTATCTCAATATATTTGTTATACATATAAGAAACAATTAAATAATTTTTATTAAAATGGATCTTTTCAAACAAAAATTTCTCATTAATAATTATTTCAACTAACACTGTTACAATTTATATATATACACTAAAGAAAATAAAATTAGCTGAACAATAAACGGTAACATAAATAAAAATCAATAATAAATGGTTATCAGTTCTAATTTATCCTTATGCTATTGTAATATATTGCAATATATTTTAATAATAATTATCGAGTACGTTCTAAATAAATGAATAATATACGTATTTTTTAATTAATTTGACGTGTGCTTTATCCTATCAAACTATTGAAAATTTCAATTTTCATATAATAATCTAAATATCTTTGCTTCATAATTCAGCGCAGACGTGATTTTCATTGGTCCAGGGATAGAATGCAAATCGTACGTTGAGCACGAGCTGCAAATTCGTATAAACGATCTTTCGAGATGACAATAAATCGACTATATTAAGTTTCGCTTAAAATATGGCCCGGTACGGTCGGTGTGGAGTTACCGGAAGTAGGCGGCGATGGTCTAGAGAGCGTCAATGAAATATGAGAGTATGAAAGAAGCGTCGTTTCCGGAAGTTGTACCGTCAGGTTCCTCGATAGCAAAAGTCACGGCGACAGACAACTCTGTCGCTGAGAACTTCGATGTACTAACGAGCGCGGAACAATTCCGTGATATAATTAAGGAAGAATCTGCAGAACGTACAATTAGGAGACATAAAATTTGAACTCGGTTTAAAACCTCCCTTGAGAAGTAAATTTACGAAACGCAAAGTTTTCCAAACGCCGTAAGTCCTTTAATTATTTTGCATTTCAAACACGAATATACCATTAATTTATGTTTCAAGAACACTTTGATTTTACTATTAATTTTATATTAAGTATACAAATATTCTTATTGTTCTAATAAATAAATTAATTTTTAATAAAAATAGTTTGCTCAGACTTCGTTCTGCAGTTTTCCTCAACTATTAAAAATACCGAACTTTTCTTATCATCTATATATGTTGTATAAGAAAATCGTATATCCTATGAAAGAAAAATTAGATTCGCAGCAATCACATTTAGGATAAATTCTCGAGAAACACGTACTTCGTACTACGCATATAAATCTCCATATTTTCGTGACATTTTCTACATTACGCAGAGATATGAAAGTGCTCAGTTAACACTGACTTTTGCAGCGCGACCGTCTATATAAATTTTGTTTTTCTCGGCTTAAAATCCAAATTATAACTTTTAATTAATTTAAAAAGAATTATTAAAAGAGAGAAACAGAGAGTATATTAGGAAGGCTACGTCTTTCATCAATTTCAAATCAATTTCAAGAAGTATTTTTATTTTCTATATCAGTCAAGCTTTACGTCACATCGTATATATCGAACAGGCTAATGCAGAATGTTTAAAAAAGTCGGTATTTTTATATTTTCTTCGATACGAACTTTCTCAATAAAAATTTGATTGACGCCAATTGTTTAAAATTTAAAACCAATATTGGCATTAACAAAATTAGAACTGAACAAATTAAAAAGAATCAGACTTCAAATGTATAAATAAACATAATAAAACTATTTCATTATTTCGTATAACGAACTTATCCTAACAGAAACTTAATTATAAGGAAGTTTAATAATGAAAATCACAAAAGAGTTCTTTTTGTCGAATATTTCACTGCTGCAGGAGCAATCATTAATTTGTAAACGCTTACAGAAAATTCAATCTTATCCTTTTGATATTTTTAAATTAATAATAATAATGTATAGAATAGATAATAGGTATTGTATATATTATGTAATACACATATATTCTTGGAATTAATAGTAAATAAGACTAATTAGCCAAATGAATTCCTCAGTGGATAACTTTCTAAAAAGTTAATGTAACTAGTATTTACGAATAAAGGTGATCTTACAATTAGTACCCGCATAGACGTCGGCCCGCATGTAAAACGGCACACTCCAAGAAATACGCCGAGCGAACTGATTAGCTGATGGATCGTCTGACTGTCAGGACAATCCGGAATGTACCGACGGAGATGGGTTCGACTGAATCTGAACAATGGAAGTCCTACGATCTGCTGGAACTAATCCCGCCATTGTAGTGCTAAATTTCTGTACGAGATGCAGTTCCACGTAGTTCAGTATAGTTAACTGATTGCTGTGTACGTATAGACGGTATCGTATAGCTTACCATAATATTGTCGTTTAATTTAATTTATGAAGAATCTGTGAATCCTATATAATTTCACAATTGACAAAAGTCTGCACACGATCGTAAACTATTGGCTTGGTTTTTTATATAAATTCGTTGTTTGAGGCAGGCATTTATAAAAAAAAGTGCATAAAAGAACAATTTCTGAAGTATCTAAAAATTTAGGTAGATACAAATCAGAGAATAATTTTATTCAACCATCGAAATAATTATGTAGGAAAAACTCAAATATAATGAACAGTATTGCAAACACTTTTAACATTCCAACAATCAGTTTAAACGTTTTAATTATTTTTATAGTCCGACAGAAATTATTTTTAGATTCATATTTATTTGAATTTTTAGACACTTTAGTAAAACTATTCTATTCGTATGAATTAAATTTTTTAATTTTAATTTCTTAGAATCTTTTTGTAGTTCAAATATCTTAAAATAATTTTCGAAAGAACACAGACAGAAGGAAGATAATACACTCATGCGATTTAACTTACATTCGTCTATTCTGTTAGTTTTTAGCAGACATTTCCGAGTAAAATTAACCCCATGACAGATCATTGAAAGAAGAAAAATGCATGTAGTTTCAAAGTACATGATTTGAGATATAATTTGATGGTCGAAATTTTATTAACGCCTGCATAATAAGGAAGGAGTTTCCGGAGTTTCGAGTTCTGTAGCATTGCTGATGCAGGCTTTTAGCACCAATGGTGAAGTAAAACAGACATCTGTTTGGCGCAGTGTAGTGTGTAATAAAAGACAGCTAGGGAAGTAAGTACGCGTATAGGTCAGACAAAGGCCGGTATTCATAGTTTGTTCTTGTAATTTCAAAATTGTCGTAAGTAACATCTTAAAATGCTACGGCTCTGTGATTGACTTGTGACATTTTAAGATTGTACTAAAATTAAGATTGAACTAAAACAGTCTCACATAAGAATTGACTATAAATATCGAAGAAGCGCAACCTCGAGGTATGATTTGTGTATTGATTTAGCGAAAATGCTGTATTATTGAAGTTAAATGGAAACCTACGGAACATCTTTTGATTATTTGAGATGTCACGTACAATTACATTATGATTATTTGTTAATATATGCTACTACTCTTTATTCCTTGCCTGTAATTGTAGATATCGTACCGCGCTAATGTCTTTCGCGCTTGAAATAACTTGTTGTTTCCATGCCCGTAAACGCAACGTCGAGTGAAAATCTGGGACGACGCGTGTTCGCACGAAAGCGCGAAAAAACATGCACGCGGCAAAACGCGGGCTGGCCGATGCATCCATAATTCATGATGTTGACGGTGTCTAGCATAAACTAACCCGGATACTAATTTCGCGAGCTACCACGCTGTCTGCGCCGTGCTGCATGCTCGTTAGGAAAGCGTGGGCTTGGATGCCGCGAGATGCAATTATGATAAACCAGGAAAGCCTCTTTCGAAAGCTTTTCAGGGTACGGTCTGCGAGTTCGGCGAGAAAGCCAGAAAGCGTAGCTAGCTCAGACTCGTGTTCATCTATCCCGCTTCCGGTTTCCTGTATTGTGTGTGGAGCCCTGTATGGACTCCGGCATCCCGCTGCCCTCCGATAAGCTTCGGGCTTGTGAGCGGATTCGTGCAAGGGTTTGCGATCGATCCCGCGAGATGAATGGCGGGCCGTTAAGCTTGTTGGGCCAATCGGGCACGGCAAGAGACGATGTTGGTGTTGCTGCGTTATTAATTTACTCCACACCGTAAATTCCCGATTCGTTTGATTAAGATCTCGAAGGCTGCTTATGTCGCAACAGGCATATTTATGGCCGATGTTATAATGGCGATAAGTGGAGAACGGCGTCTCGCGCTTAATGAATTGATACGAACAATCGCAACTGAGTAAACGCTGAATTCACGATCGCACCGCGTAATTATACAATTGAAATTTTGATCATTTGATAATGTTTGATATATTATCGATACTCGAATGAATCATTACACGATATATATACTACATGAATGATTTTATTTCAGCAAGAATAGAATGCGTATTGAAAGCAAATAAGAGAACCTCTTAATAAAACAAATGGTAAAATAAATAATGTGTTTTTCAGATATTCATATTATTTTATTCGTACATGTATATATAATAAATTCACACGCATTGTGTCGAAAAAGCCGTCTTGCAGAGATTAAATGTAAAAATTCGAAATTTATACTTCAACTGCAAGACTTTTAACTTGAAAATTTACAACAGACATAGTCGGGGGCACTCATAAAATCTGCAAAGTTAACAGACGAAGAGCTTAGCAAAGTGATTATATAACGTAACTTTAATAACTGTTTTGCTTGCCGCTGTACTCAAACTTTTTCGAGCAACCCAGCGTATATAGCTAAGAACTTCGGGAGTTTGCGGCAATATTGTGACTGTAAACATTTTTCTTGCCTCAACGTCCTATGTCGATCTAATAAATTCGCAAATGACGATTCGCATCACTGTGATAAGAGCGCGACCTCTTCTTTGCACATTTTTACCGAGTGCCTGTTTTGCCGTAATTTACGAGCCCTTGCGGTTAATTATCTCACACACTGAAAAACATCTCTCCTTATTGTCTGGCTAGAAAATTGCACTCGCGCGACGATCGGAGGAGCACTATAGTCGCATTACGACATCGTTTCTCGTCTCGTCACAACGCTATACACTGTAATGGAAACTTCGCGAAACGCCATTCCGGGAATAATAAACGCATTACCCGTACGTTCTATCTCCCTGTATTTATTTTCGCCCGGCGGCCTTTTAAGTGGCAGTATTTCATTCCGTTATTAAGCTGCACTATCTCCCTCGCGCCGTCCACTGTGTCCACTCGCGAGCTATTTTATCAGATTAATTTTTTTCCTCGCGCAAATTTTCCCTGATGAACGCTTTGACGGATTAAAAGTTGAAATAAAAGTTCCAAGTCCCGTTCCCTGCTTGGTACTTTGGCGCTTTTATCCGACAAATTACTTTTACGTTTCGGCGTGGCCTCGTCTGCTCTTTTCCACGTACGAAAAAGCAACGTAAAAATAAGTTACGGAACACATTTTCGACTGTTTTCTTATGCGCGTGGATTTTGCTGAGATTTCTTACCTTTTAACATAAACAGGTATTCGCGTTTCTTATAAGTATACGAAATTGACACTTGACTCTCAAATATCACAAAATCTTAATCTTAATGTAAAATATGTTTTTTAACATCTTAATCTCAAGTGACATTTAAGAGAAATATCATTTCTTGCTCAATTTAATTATGTGACCTTAAAAATTCCCTTTGTTGCACCGCGGACAAATCAAGTTGACTAAAATTCTGTAAAAAAATCTTATGAAATACGTAATGCAATCTCTTATGGAAATAAATTTGAAACTTTATTTGACCAAAATTGACTGATAATAGAGTGATAGAAGACTGAAATTAATATTCGATTAGCGAATAATATGCAATGTAACACATTTGCATATAAAAGATTTTTTAGCGTATGTGTTATTCATGACCCGAGCTTATCCGCGAAAATACCTCGAGCAATATTTATAGTAATGAAAAATTGAAACAAAATTCTCACTAAAATAAATAATATATCGATTAGTTAAAATCCTAAATGAATTCTCCATCCTATGAATACATTACGCAAAGGAATTATAGTCGACTCTGCGTAAAAAAACGACCGAAGATGATAGCGTGGTGTAAATATGATCGATATATCGCGCATATGAAGAATATTAAATAATGATTGAGTGTCCCATGCGAAATTTTACCTATATAATCACTATCCATAAAGCTCGCTCGTTCAACTGTAAATCATAATACGTTTGCGTCATCCGCCATAATAATTTAACGGAAAGGCAATCCTCCGCGCGATGGACTATAATATTTGATTACTATCTATTAATTATGACTCGGCGAAGAGAAGTATTTCACGGTTCTCTAGACTTCGGAGATCGATATCAACGCGGTGCATCGTTGCGATAATTCCGGCTTACGGGATCATTAATTATAGAAGCATCACCACCATAATATCGCGTAGCGTCTATAACATGTTTCTGCGTCGCTTCTCGCCCTTCCCGCGAGAAATTGGTCAGCGAAGTTTGCAAAACTAGCAGCCATCTGGATCTCATCGCTTTCGAAGTTCACCAAGCAGTCGTGATGAGAGACGGAATTTGTGATCGCGCAAAGAAAAGCTTCAGTCGCGCCGGTAATAGCTTTCATGAGCTTTTACCGGTGAGAGATTTGAAGATGTCGTCCACGTTTTGCGTTCAATTTAATAACTCGATGCACACGTTGACTTCTGTTGGATAATCAAATCAGCCTATTATTTGTAGCGACATCTCTAACGCTTGACCCGACCAATCGCTGGAGCGCAGATTTCGTTTTTCCCGTCTGTGGAGCTTTATGCTGTTCATGTTCTTTTTGACTTCTTCTATGTGCGTTCTTTTTTCTTATTGTCTTGCGTCTTGCCTCTTTCTACTTATCTCAGACTGAATAAAGTAATGTCTTGTATTCTCTTAAATGCCGTGTCTGTATTATTTTATATAACACTCACAATTTCTTTAATTGATCCAAATTTGTTTAGATGTATTTAATATTAATAAAAAAATTCTAATATTTCTTATATTTTTGCAACGATTATTCCTTAAAATTTTTTTATCGTTTTTGGTTGTACAAAATGCTTTAACAAATTGAAAAGAGATATAAATTCCAAATACAGAACGAGATTTGAACGAATTTTATACATATATCATAAAGCTACAAAAGAAATACGAATAATCATCTTGTTTACCGTCATTCTGCATTTTTAACAATCACGATAAAACCATGAGAAAAATATGAGGATGTTTTTATTGCGTTTCATGGATCGATGGAACGCATCCTTGTTAGCTACTGAATTTACAGAAAAGAAATTCGACTGAAAATAATATTTTTCAGCAGAATCAAAATATAATATTTAACAATAAAATTGTATGAAATATAAAATATTTGTATAAAAAAATTCTTAATACAAAGTTAAATTTGTCTTTATTTGCAAATGAAAAGACATAATGTATATTTTATACCGATTAAATTAGAAGCGAAAAATGATTTATTGAAACAAATAAAAATTAAAAATGTAACTCTTCTCATTTTTCAAATATGTTAATTGATTTCGTAAATACTGCAAAATTGTGGCATTTAAATTACATTTAATTAAATAATTATCTTGTTAAATATTTTCTACATTTTTAATAAAACCTTCTTTTTTTTTTAATAATGTCTCTTTCATATTGAAAGAAATAGATAACACGACGGTATTTTTGTCGAAAACGACTTTACATGAGTTTCCTATACGTCATAAAATGCGTGCATTCGGCAACCGCATCCGAGATATAAAAGCCTTACACGCGCTGTATGCAATTTATAACGACGGGAGTGCAATTTTACGTTGGGAATATATATGTATAGTCGAGACAAATTTTATGAAAAATATAATACGAAAATATGAGCACCTCTTCCAGCCGTCGATATAATGTGTATTGCCTATCATCTTACATTCGAGCTTTTGCATGATTTTGTAAATTATATGTAGAAGTATCTAATTTATATCTAACTATTTTTATTCACACTTATATATATATATTCTAATTATTATCATTAACATAAAATTACCAAGTGCTTTTCGTTAAAAAAAAAAATCGTTTTTTAATAGATATTATTGACGATTATAAATAGAAATTAGAACGATAAAAATAAACCATAATAAGAGAAAAAATCCTATTTTTTCATTTGAAGTGGATTAGAGTGATATTAAGGTGCTTATTAGCATCATTATCAAATTGATGAGCAATCTAATTGGGATATTAATATAGCTCAACTTCAGTTTGCGATTGCGTTTCAAATTCGGCAAATCGGCACGCGTTTATATAGAATTGACAAACGTATTCGCGAAAATTTGAATATTTTTAAAATTCGTTTCAACTGAAAATAGGATTTTTCTTTGATTTATTCTTATATAGAGATCTAATTTTTACTTATAACTGTACATGTCTCTTTAAAAATTTTTTCACTTACCGAAAATAAAATTTTCTTCTTATCCATTACTGAATTCATAAAAATAAAGCTGCATACAGAAACTTTTCCTCAAACTATAATATTATTCGATCCGTGATAAATTTGTATATACTTTTTCCTAAATATTTTCTGTCACGTTATTACTTAATATATAGAGCTTCGTATTTTTTATATGAACAGTGACGAACAATTTCACATTTTGGGACTATCTCTGGTCGAGATTTCAGACTGAGCTGCATATCCTTGAAGGAAGGATTTCGTTGTTTGCACGCACGACAATGGCCTCTCGGTCGCCACTCGGCGCCCCTTTCGAACCTTCTCGGAATCGACTTAGGACGGCATTGTCGTAAGCTCGCTTGAGGCCTTCTTTCGTCGGCTTTCTCGTCGACGAAAGAGAAATTGCACCTTCGAGGCTTCGTTGGAAGATTCGTTCCATTCTCGCGTGATACGCTGAAAGTCATGTAAATGTAGATTAGGTGGTCCTCTTACGAGGGTGGCCTCCATTCGCGTTTGCATCGTGACATTGCCATTCAATCGACGTTTTCCCCGAAGATGTATCTAATCTTGCACGATCTCTGAACTTGTCCTCGGATCTCTCCTCTGCTCTCTCTATGCCCAATCTATTCCAAATTCCTGACACGGGTGCGAGCCATACAAAAAGACATCCTTTCTTCGGTTTTTCCACATTTTTACCTTTCAAATATTTTATTTTAAAATATGTTTGTGATAACACTCAATAAATTTAAAATAATGAAACAGAAAAGGGCTACGAGCCAAAAGTGTCGTTATATAATAATATATAATTTTTAGTAAATAAAAATTGTCATTTAGTTACTAAATGCCCTTTTCTGTTTCATTATTTTATTTTTAATTAAAATCATGTCTGTTCGCGCTGTTTAAAATCTTCAAAAATTTTCGCCCTTAAAACGAAATGACAAATTTTTCGGCATTGAGGAAGAAAGGAAGTGAAGATGTGGGGTGTGCAAAGAATGCAAGCTTGAATGCGAACAACGCGAAAAATCTGATGAAGATATCTAGAATTAGGCACTTGGCTCTTCAAATCTATATACATGTCAGTTCATTTTCCCTGAGTGTATGTCAACGGCATATCAAAGGGTAAACCAGCACCCTATGCAACTACAAGGGCAACCCTTCCTGCTGCCGGCTTACGTCTACAGCTTGGCTGTCTGCTTGACGATGCAGATTACTTAACCCTACGTTTCGTGCATGATCGATGACTCTCATCGTCGGAATTGACAAGTGCTTGTCCAGTTGACATGCGGTCGATCGGCGAGCACGTTATTAAACCGCCGTTCGCGTACGGACGCAATCCTAATACCAGACAGAGTACACAATTTGCCGTTCGCAAATAGACCCTATAGATCAGTCCGAGAGTGAATCACCGTGCGCCTACTGTATTGCCGATAATAATGCGATCGCAAATTAGGCTGACCTCCATCCAGCGGCGAGATATTGGCAATTAAATTCGACTGTAACGTTTAATTATCGTAATTGTTTACGAGCTAGCATGAAAAGTTTCTCGCGAATCAAATTCATCGTTGATGTCGTGTCGCAATAAATATCAAGTGTGGAACAACACAGCTCACTGCAAATTTCATATTTACAGCGATAGTCACGTAATCTCTTATATGTATACTTTTGTTTTGTCATACGTGGAAACAAGATTTTTTTTCTTTTAAGAATGTGCAGCTCGATCTGAAATATCTCGGCTGGGAAAACAACTCTGGACTACAGAACCATTCGCGATACGTAATAATGCAAATTAATTGCGAGATAACATTATAGATAATTGAGCAGTTTGCTGTGTAGGTTATTTTTGTTGATCGAAAATTCGCTCATTTATAATCGAGGCAATATGTAATGCATTAGCATATTATTCAAATGCAAAATTGCAGTTACGTTATTTTCATAAAAATAAACGGTTTGATTGATAGGATTTAATAGATTGTCTGAATAATTGCTGTGCGCGGCTAATGATAATAACAATTTGGTGAGTGAAATAAATTTCGTATGTACTGGTCGAATATAGCTACTCATGCAGAATATTACGATATACTACAATGCACAAGTATTTTCAAGTGCAAAATACAAGGGAAATAACCCACATTCGCGATTGGCAGCGGCACGAAATCTATGTAGGTTAACGCAGTTTTCTCTTGGCTTTATCAATTCCCTCTACAATTATTAGCGACCAGCAAAGTTTGCGTTCTTATATAACTGCGGACTTTATTCCGTAACTTTATTCTTGGCGACCCAGTTTCTCGAGCAGTTATCTTTTTATTTTTCGAGAACGTTATTATTCCTTTTTCCTCATTTTGTGTTATCTCCTAATACATTGTGCAAGCACGTTGCCCTTCGTGGCTTAACGACGAATAATATTTAACGATCAGCTTATCCTAAATTACTCTGTATATCGCACGAAAAATGCATTATTACAGTTTGCAATTTAAATTGTAAAAGGAGGTTTATGCGTCGGCGATATATATATATTATATATATTTACGCATTCGTGTTATAAAATTGCATAATATTCCATTCGTTGGCGCGAATACACGTATTGTGCTGATATATGTGAGACAATTAAGTTGTCACAATCATATATTATGGAATAAAATTGAATATATATATGTGTATATGTAATAATAATATTATATATATTTATTTAATGCAATAATACCATGTTAAAATTATGGTTTAAAAAAAAAACCAACTGAAGAAATAACGATAAGTTTTAACTTAAAAAAAGATTGCTTTAAATTGAAAAAGAAGTGTCGTATATTTTAATAGTATATTCTAAAAATAAAAAACTGACGAATATACAACAGGTATTGGTATATTTAATTTAAGCAAACATAATTTAAGCGGCAAATATACTTTTGAAAAATGCATGAGATTTAATTTTGCAATCTTGCGATTTTGACAATATACAACGATTTTCAATATATTTGTAATCGTGTAGTAACTTACTCCGAAAACAGCGATCTTTATCGAATCGGTTTCATCGTTCGGTTCTGAAATAATGACAAAATTGCAATTTTATTATATGTCGATAGAAAATTAATTTCCAAGTGAATTATAATTTTCTCTATACCTAATATAACTTTCAAAGCGCGATAAAAATTACATTATTACTCTCTTATAGATTTTATACAAAGATTATTATACATTCCAATGCTAATACAATTAATAAGAATTAATTTTAATAAAAATCACACGTGAAATTAAATGTGAGAATGAAAAGTTCGTATTTTTTAATTTCTGCACATATCCTGCTTACGTTCTTAATGCGAGCGCCCGGGAGTTTCACCCAGCGTGCTAATTATTTCCGTTCATCTGATACGCAGAGATTGGCGTTGGCATTTTTGCAATACGGAAGATGGGAAAGAGAGAAAAGGAGAAAAAGAGAAGAAGGATGGAAGCTAATGATAGAAGCGAGAAGAGATAATTAAATGCGGATTATCTCCGGTAAAATTCAATCTCTTGTTCACGCTAATTGGAATGGGAAGAAGATAGTTATTAAACAGCCTGCGGATAGATTCAATAATATTTTGCGATAACAAATCTACCGATCAGAGAGCGGAAAAGGAAGAAAGGGATGCATTTACTGGTCCGTCCGGGCCAGAAATGCAGGAGTATGACTAACATTTGTGCGCAGTACAACAAAGTTGAAATCTCAATAAAAGTTGTTTATGCGGAAGCGCATGTGCGGAATGTAATTTAAACTGTTATCATCGTGAAACTCCTTCTTTCCCTTTCTCTCGGAATTTTCCGCTGCACGAAATTACGATTTTCGCGATAAGGACTATGCGCGATAAATTGTATGTTTTACGCGATCGCAATGCTTGTTAACAAATAAAACTTACTCGTCGCGCAGATATTCGATTTCTGAATAAAACACGAATATTGAAAAATACAACAAGGCTCACAAATTGCTTTCTCGATAAAGCAACACAACGTTTGCATTTATAGTTATCGCCGCAGCTGCGTTATTTTCCCGCGTGCACACTTGACTTTTGACGATATTTCACCAATGTGGCCAAAGAGATTTTAGTTGCTCCAGCAATACAAAATTAATTTAAAAGAATTGTTTGCGTTATGATGGATAAATATAATAAAGCCAATTTTATCGAAAGCCACTTCGGCGACATTTTCGTGCGTCATGTTACGAGCGACAGCCAATATAACAATGCTTTTAAGCCATTAAAAGCTTAGAAAAGAGCCGCCGCACAAAATAATCGATACATGCTATCGGCTACATTTTGTTTTGTTTTCATATAGTCGTTTGTTTCCGGCTTCTTTCGCAACTGTCGTGGGGGTGCAACAAGTGTTACGTTGCTCTCGTGTCTCGAAGCAAACTGGCGAGATACCATGTTGCAAATCTACGAATAAATTTCTTGCTCACCGACCGCAGTCTCGTTGCTTGAATTGATATCTACGGCTCGTATTTCAGGATTATCTACTGAGATACGTTATTTTTGTTTTGCGTCAAGCTGCGCTTTAAGCTGGCTTACAAATGCCCCGGCATAAACTCCTAAAAAAAAAAAAAAAAGGGTAGATATGCGCACCATGTGCGGATAGCCGCTTTATTAAAAGTGCCCGCCATCTCGGAAAACAACGTTATTTGACGTTTACGCGGTCCTTTATAAACTGCCATTCTGACTTTCGCCACGATGAAATTACGGTCTCTTTATCATTGCCGCCTGATTCATAAAGTGCGAGGTAACAGTTAATGACATGTAAAAGAGAGCATTTTTATTATTCTTGGTAATACGCGCAATATTACGGACAATATGGATCTACATTCATTTTTCTTACACGCCTTTAAAACCACATAAGACATTTAAAAACGTTTTCTCTTTCCTTAGTAATATTCGCCGCGAATGTTGGATGTAGTAATAAAAGAATTTATCTCAGAAAGGAACGGAGACAAGAGACGTATGTATGTAAAAGAAGAAATAAAGAGTACGCTCTCTATAAATCGAAGAAGAGATTAAAATAAATATCAATAATATCCTCAAGATATTTTCAAGTACGCGCAGCTTTCGTGTCAAATGCACTTTTCTCTCGCAGATGTGCAGAAACATAAATCACATTCCCCGTGACGTTCCACGAACAGAATCGATTGGGACTTTTAGTCCATTGCAATATAAAACTATCCGCGCGTAAATCAAGCGCACGTCGTCCGCCCCATGTTCGTTCGATATCACGCTCGCGACATTTGCATCGTTAGCACGAGCGTCTGCAAAAAAAGGCACCTTCCCTTCCCCGCTCGCGCCCCCTCCTCTCTCTCTCTCTCTCTCTCTCTCTACTTCAAGTGGCATGTACTCGACGAACGCAATTTTCTTTTGTTTCCAGGCAGACCTATCCTGCAGAAACACGAAGCAGACCGTGGGTGCGATTTACACGCGTACAAACTTCGTGACGTTGAAATACGTCACCGACGGCTGGGGCACCAGCTCGAATGGCTTCCGCCTCGTCATCACAGCCGTCAAGGATCCGAGTGAGTATTTGTCGATGCGAGCCGTTTCCAACTTATTCGTGGGCCAATCGACTGGCTGACATGCAGAAATGCAGATCCTGAACGCGAAGCTTGAAACAAATTGCAATTTCTCAGTGCATGTAACACTCGATGTAATATACAAGAGAACGCATTCATTGTCTTATGTATTTCTCTGAAATCAATGCTCTAAGTTATGTGGTGTATATTGCGTGCAAAGAATGTACATTCGATCTCTTAAGAATGTATACGTATAATATTTTACATATTTATTGATAAAATTTATTGAAAAAAAAAACATTTTTTAAATTACGGATTTGTCTACATTATAAATATTTAAAAGTAATACAAATTTGGTAGCAATTTAGAATGTTGATCAAGAATTATTTCATAATAATAAGTAGACAAGTTTTCAAAAGATAAAATAAAATGAGAAAATTTTTATTTGAATTATAACAATATTATTAAATATTTAATATTAAATCATTATATATATATATAATATATTCAATTCTGTATAGAAATTATGAATTTCCCATTTTAATTATACTTGCAGAGACTACATTTGATCATAAGTATCAATCAATCAACTTGCGAATAGATTTATACAATAAAGCTGGCACGCAAAAATCCCTGTCTGTAGTGTCCAGTTTGACGAAATAATTTTTATATTTATACTATTCATTGTTATACTTCTTGTTAGACTAATCATTTTGAGATTTACTCAATGAAGCATATTATCGGGTATATTGGAAAAATATATATTTCCGGGTATATTGCTCCGAGAATGGAAATGTTGAATTTTTTTTATAACAATCCTCATTCTTTTCTTCCGCCAGTCGTTTTTATGCTTCACTGATTCTTTAATTCTTTCAAATTCTGTCGCGGTCGTCGTGACCGACTCGACTCTAAGTTTATCATTCAATCGCTTTTATTCATTAGCTCTCGAGCTATTAAATTTGCCTTTCAAATCCAGTTTCTTTAAAGCGCCGTGTCAATTCTTTTTCATCCCCGGGAGATCGTAGTTTCTCCAGCGTTCACATTTAGTGCATGATTTCAGAGTGCAGTCGCTTAATCGTGCGACGAACCTCAATTAACATTGGAATATTCTATTTGAGATACTGCTTCGATTAATGAATAACATCACAATTAAATCAGTCATCTACAAAGCCGCATAACTAACGTATCTAAAAGCGAGCTTCACCAAAGCATATAGAGCATTTATTTCAAGCATTCTGGAAACACAATAGATGTAGTAAGCCTTATGAAATCGAGCAATTGTAGTCGAATAATCGACTGTGATTGGTCAATCAATTTCTTAAGGCTTTGGGTTTACTGCACCTATTGTGTTTCGGGACTTAAGAATAATAGTTCCAATTAATCCATTGATTTTCGATAGAAGGGATTAAATTATGTATTGTTATGCTATAAATATGTATTAAATGAAATTTCCAGATTGTACATTTAAAAATGATAAAAAGATTATTTTACATTAAAGTTACGTGCCAAGTTTTCTTGGGCTTAAAAATAATATAAATTCCTGAAAAATAGTAAACAATTTATTTATAACATATCTTGGTTTTTTCTCAAACTTGATCTCTGATTTATGTAATTTTGTGAATTGATTTAATTGAGCGTTTATCACAAAATTTTAAAAAATATATCTTTATCGCAGAGAGTCGTAAAACTCACGCAAGGCAAACAATGCGCATAATTGACGCAGTTTAACGAGCCCATTTTCCAAGTTTTACGCGAGTTCGCGGCGAAACACGCGTCCAGAGACCGTTTTACATTTAACAACGTGATTTGCAACATAGCAAAAAGTTTGTGATGTAAAAGGATATAAATATTGAATAAAATTTGTAATTGAAATAGGAAGTGACACGGTAAGTGACGTCGTTATTGACGTATCGCACTGTCGACGTTGTTGGCTCGAAATTTTAATTCGACGATTCGATTCACGATTGACCGATCGTAGTTGCGAGAATTTCTCGTGACGACGACAGAAGCGCGACGGTGCGTTAACCCGCGAATTTCAATTCGCTTTATTCCATGCGAGAGTTCATATCGTATTTCATATCTGCATATATCGGCGTGACATGTAAGTAACGTATAACGTCGCGTCGGTCACGAGTCACATGACATCGGATATTAATGAAGAGTGATCTTGTTCATTCGCTCGCGACAATTTTTCGTTACGGATACGCGAGATGCGAATCGTGTCGGCTCGTGACGACGATAAATGCTGCTCTTGTCGCCCCGTCGACGATTTTGTCGAGAGGACCCCCCCCCGATGCCGACAAAAGACCGTTAATAATACGGGGAACATTGAAATGAAGTGCTCCCACCTCGGCTGTCTAATACCGAGGAAAAAGCGTACCACATCGCTCCTCGCGAATCGTTATCTCGCCCCTGCTCGTGAGCCCGGCGTAATATTTCCATGTAATAAGGTCTCTGAGAAACGAGCACCGGGGACAAATGCAGTCGCTATATTTTTATATCTTCATGCCGGAATCCTGATAAAATGCATAGACGCTCGACGTCATTTCGCGCACCCTTGATTATGAAACGCGCGCTGCATCGCTAAAATTGCGAGTTTAATATACTAATAACGTGTGTTGCGTGTTATACACGCAATGATATGCGCGCAACTATCACACGTTTATTCTACTTACTACACTTGGTTATTCTACAATATATAAAATCACAATTCAATATAATGAAATAAAGTGTCACAATAAAACGTCATGTCTAATTAAATGCAAGCAAGATAAATGTGGACACACTGCTGTTTTTCTCACAACGTTTTAAAAAATATTTCAATAAGCACTATGCTCTCAACTTAGTTTTCTTACACTATAATTTATTTTTATATTATTTTATCAGCATAACATATTATATCAGCGATTTGGCTCACAAGTAAATCGAAACGTGTAATGTAATTTTGGTCGTATATTATATTTATATTTGATACATTGTTTATTAATATATACAAAATGCGCACCCATTATCGCACTTGACTTTTATTTGCTCTTATTAGCTATTTTAATAAATTTTTAGTTCCACATCCTCTGCCAATTGTTATATTACAATAATAATTTGTACAGAAAAGCTTATTATATTAAAATATTGCCATTATTTTAGTTAAATAAGTATTAGATAGAGAAGTTGCATATTTTTTAATCGATTCTTTCGAAAAAACCGGGGTTGTCGTACAATATTTTAACGTTATGAAACAAAACTGCACGTGTGACACTAATAGCAATAATATAGAGGAAGCGTTAATCTTAAGCACTATGAGACTTCGACATTTCACACTTGAGATCCACATCCAAGATGACTTGAGAGTCTCAGCAAAGTAGCTATCCAGTCTCAGGACTCGACAGGTGTCGAACTTTAGCTCTCGTCTGCCGAACAATTTCCTCGAGTTGTAATCTTCCGGCGGTTATAAGGGGCACTTCAAGGATAATCCGAGAGAGTTAATATAAGTTAGTTTAGAACTAAACACAGGATGCGAAATCTCGGTCGCGTATACCATCGCTGTTGTTCTTCAGCTTCTATTTCATCGGTACCGCTGATTAAGAAACATGTATCTCTATCCCGAAAAGATTGTTAACTTTACCGTTCACAGATGAAACTTTCGCAATATCCACAACACGAGCAGTTCCGTAATTTTCCAACGTGAAGTTATTTATTACAGTCAATGCTTTCGAGAAAATAAGTCGTGCTAAATAAAGTATATCTTGAGACGAGACATCTTGTTTTTTTCTTATTATAAATTTGAATGTATAAAATGGTTCAAAGAAATATTATATATTATCTACTTTGTCAAAATTTTAAATCATTAAACGACTTGTTGTAATACTAGGCTGAACCATATCGTAAACAAATATGTGATATTATTAGAGTTTTAGATTTATCAGAGTGACTCAAAGATCCTAATAATCATACCATATTAAGGAATTATTACCAGAGAGTTTAATTAATTATTAAACAAGTTTATCAGATATCAATGCTTATTAAAAATAAATTAAATGTTACAATAATCAAAAGTTTTACTTTAAATAAATTATTTTATTAACCAAGAATTTTTATTTGGTTATATCCAAACAAGAAATTAATTAATTCAACTAAATGGATTTCTCACAGTGATAAGAAAACACGGGTTGTCGCGTAGATAACATTCGCTTAGATAAAAGATTTGCACTACTCTGACAAATACAGAGCTTTAAGTAAATTTAGAGCTCTAACTACTAGAGGAGTGCAAAAGTCCGCCATGTTTGCCCTTCATATTAAAGAATTAAACGCTTATTGGACGATAGATCATTAGGTAAAAAGTGGCAGTTGAAATAGGAAAGTTGTCAGCATTTGGCTTGTACGGGGTTCTGGTACATCTAGAGCTCTTATACATAAAAATGGGTGAATAGGATTCCCTATTTGTTTCAAAGGTTGAGCTAATCTACAGCTGTTACGTATATATAGCGACTCGTATTTTTTTTCTCACTCAGCAATGTAACTATTCGATGCAGAGAAATGTTTTATTTCTCCCATATTCTTTATTCACGATCTGCAACCCGTATAATAAATTTTTCAAACATTTGTCAAAACATGACAAAATTTTTGTAGCATGTACAAATAATAAATATATTTTCTCCAACTTTTTAATTTTCGAGTTTATTTTCTGTATTTTTACAAACGTTTCTACAACGTTAGCTTATTGTTGTAGCAATCAATTGCAACAATAATAGCAAAATGATGTCCATCATTCTCTAAGTAATTGTCGAGTAAGAATGTCAAATTCTAATATTATTCTCTCTAATGTCCGTACTTCGTGATTAGATCGAATTAAAATCGCCAGTGGACACATCGAAATCAACGATCTAACAGCCATTGTTGCAGAAATATCGCATAACTAAACACGCGCTCGTTATCGAGCGCAAGTCACGGTTCAGTGACATCACAGTAACGTCGCACCAATTTGCCGTAATTATGCAGAATGTGAACCGCGAGAGCTACTATGTTTATGCCCTCTTTCCCCGCTGATGCGCGTTCATCCCTCGGTTGTCTCTTCACGTCAGTTCATCCCTTTTAATGCACCGCTGCATCCCACTCGTATTCCTATTCGAAGCGATCCGGCAAACGCAAACGTTCCATGCTAGTTACGATAATTATCGCATGGTCGCGATATGCTCTTTCCTTTTTGTGTGACGCTAATTACCTTGCGTGATTAATTGATGGACGACGAGGACCGATGCTGGCGGCTTACACGTGTCGTGGATGCAACGAAGATACATAGCTATGAATCCTGTCGCTCGCTGTGAGAGAAAAGACTCTCAATGTACGATACAGATTGACAGGAAATACATTTTATACGCGATCTGTTTCCGCGGTTTCGTTGCCAAAAAAAAAAACGCGACATTTCGACGTGACGTTACATGTAGTCCTTTTACTCTCGTAGATTTATATCTCGTTCAAACGCATAATGTGTCCCCTTTATCTCCATTTTTTTTCGCAGAATTATCCCTTGTATATTCAACAATTATATTCTTAAGAAAAATACTTGTAAGAATATTAAGTAAAGTATCTTCTAAGATCTCTCGTAATATATATGAATACACGACAAATGGATAAAGGCCTTAAACGGTCAAGCTAGATCTTTATATATAATATATATATATATATATATACATATAATACTTAAAATTATTAAATTCTTAAAAATATTTAGGAAAAAGATAACATTTTTAGGCGATAACAGTTCTATATAAAACAATAATAATCAGTGTATTGATTGAAACCGATTAAATTGACAGGCAATTTAATATCGCAGACGCAAAAGGACATCTTTAAAATATACCGTAGAGAATTTCATAATCGAACAATTGTTTCAATTTGAAGGACGGAAAAAAGTGCGAATCAACGAGCACGTTCGATAAACGAATAAAGGGATGTAATCAAAATAGCTGACAAGTCAATTACAGTTATCGATGACTCGAATCTCACAACACTCGGAATTTCATGATCGTCGAGTAATTAATTGGCTCACGCGTCCGCCCGAGAATTTCTTCCGATCGAACGACGGAATCCCTGCGAGGGCTATCACGCGCGCTGATAAATTGGAACGCGGACGATCGCGCGCGACCGGCACCCACCACGGATTCCGTTCGATGCGGTCGAAAAGTGCCAACCGCAATCGAGGAAACCCTCAGGGGCGTTGTCTGGGCGACAGATTTTCATGCCCGTCGTGTTCCCTCGCATTCCGTCCTTCCGAATCCTGTCCTTCCGCCTCCTGTTTAGCGCGATGAATTATATTCACTCGGAAAAAGAACTATTGATTCGCGTTTATCCGTCGGAAGCGGATTTTAGATTAACTGACATTTCGCGCACATATTTTCACGTCCAATTCTCGAAATATAGGACAAAGCGAAATGTCGACGTTTCTAGAGATTAATTGTTTTAATACTAGAACTGCTCGTGGTCCATTTTCGCGGTTCTGCTAAATCATTTCAATTTTTCTCATTGTTGTATTAAATTTACAATATTGAAAATACATGAATATAATACAAATAATTCGAACAGATACAGATAGTAACAAAACACCTTTTCATTTTTTTAACCAGAAACACATTGGAAAAATATAATTTGATTATCAGAGATCGTATTTAAAACATTATTTAACATTATCTAACATTATTTAACATACATATTTAAAATAAAATAAAATAGTATTTATTATTTTAAATAACTTGTTATGGTATATGATTTATTTTTAATTTTCTATTTTAAATATTGCAAAAAGAAGAAATTATTTAATTTTAAATTAACATTTTTAAAATAAGTTTTTACCAGGGAATGGAAAGTTACTTTTTAAAAGTAACTAGTTACAGTTACTCGTTACCGAGTAAAAAATGTAACTAGTTACAGTTACAGTTATCACTTTTTAAAAGTAACTCGTTACAGTTACCGTTACTTGAAAAATAACTTTTCGTTACTTTTCCGTTACTTTTTTAAAATCAATTTAAAAATGTACTTTTGCATTTTTTTTTT
>NW_017279244.1:127002-207007 GCF_001594065.2 Cyphomyrmex costatus | reverse complement strand
CTATAGATAGCATGTATCCAATCGAACCGTGTTTAATCGTGTGCAAAGTAACGACAAAAGTAACTGTAAATTTCGTTACCGTTACCCAAAAAATGTAACTCGTTACAGTTACAGTTACCAAAAAAAGAAAGTAACGCAGTTACCAGTAAAGTTACCAAAAAAGTAACTTGTAACTGTAACTTCGTTACAAGTAACGAGTTACTTCCATTCCCTGGTTTTTACTGTTGGTTAATATCGATATTGAATTTGACTTTCTTTATTGAAATAAAAAAAAATACAAAACCAATGTCATAAAGTGATGATAGGCGATGCCTCTACCTGTCTGTGTTCTTGACGACTTGTGAATTAGCAGAATTAGAATACCTCGAATTAGCGGACTTAGAGTATCTACGTAAGTGTCTTATTTTGTGCTTCGAGCTTAGTTGTTAGTTTATTTCTGTCCTCTAAATTCAAAGGAACTGCTCCTCGTTTCTGTTGTGTATGTAATTATATTTCTTTACTTTTTATGTCATATTTATATATGTATAATATAGTTATAGCTAAATATAGGTATGTGAAACTACTTAATGTACATTCAAATAAACAAAATTATAATAAACTATTTCGTATCTGAAATTTTTATTTAAAATACATATTTCTGATTTTATATTTTAAATATAAGTAATATCAGTTAATTTAACCGCGATCCCTCTCTACTAGTTACATTAATTATAGAATCTATTATAATTTTAGCTAGATAATCAGAATTCTGATTAATATGATACAAATCTCTTCGTTCATTTTCAATTCAACCATTTTCAGTGCAAAAAATAGAAAATTACCAAATTAACACCTTCGACGGTTTTATAATGTAAAACGATCGATTGCGAATACACCAAACTGCTTGTAATAAAAACGTATTCAAATATTTATACTAGTCGTTTCTCGGAAAGCTTATATAAATTGCGACATCGTGAGACGCTTCACCAAGCAGAATTCTTATAACAAAGATTGTCCTTAAATAAATATCGGAAATCGAGACAGCGGTGAAGGGAAAATATTTAGAAGCAAAGCAAGAAAACGACTTGCGTCTCTTAAAAGAGACATATATCTACACGATAAACATCCATCAGCGATGCATCGACGATCGCAAATACCTAAATGCGACGCTGGAATAACATGTGTATATACGTGCGCAACACGAGAAACAGCAAAACGTCTGAAATCGCACGCGAGAATACCTTCACTCTCAAACACTTTGGGACGCGTCTTCGCGCGTGCGAAGCATTGCTGTCAGCACCGAGCGCGTAATCCGGCGAGACACTTAAGTATCTTGTCGTCAAGTCTCTCAATCTCAACTCGAATAGTTAGCCGTCGTGTCCTCAGCGATTTCTCCCTTAACTTTCATCGCAGGGGATTCAGGGCGGCAGCTACATGTGTCTGTCGACGCGAACAGCATGTCACTTTCTTGATAATACGTATATACGGCGAAGTGACGCGATGTTAACTGTTGTGCACGAGTTACGTACGGGAAGGGTGACAAGACAAATTTCGCAACTGGGAATAATGGGTACCTATAAATATACATGAGAAGTGCATCCCGAGACTTCTTATTCTTGGGATCTCGCGAATATATCGGGAAATTCGATAACTTTCGTTTTACCGTTCACATATTCTGTGCAACGCGGGGATGAAAGATGGCGGCGAAGAGTGCAATAGCGGGAATTAATAACTTCATCTCTCTGGTGCGCGGCATTACAGCAGTCAGAAGGGAAAGAGGTGGAGGTCTCTTTTTCCTCGTGATCTCGATCGGAAGGATGATTCATGCACCATCGCGCACGACTTCCTCCGAGTGCCTCCATTTTCTTCTCGTCCGCGTGCCTCTTCACCCTGGGCCTCTCATTCCCGTCGGGAGTCTTACGGCGTTCTCGCTTTCCGCCGTCCTTTTTTTTTTTCCTCCTCGAATTCAATTCTTGCCGCCATAGTGCGCCGAGTGCGCGGACGCACTTTCAATCTTCCCCGACTTTCGCCGACATCGGATAGCATTCGCATATCGATTTCGATGCACCGACACCCCCGAAAGCATTCGTTCTCCTCCTTTCAATATCACGCGCTCCTCGCGTCGTTTTTGCCCGTCGCGACCGGATCAGTCCCTCTGCATGTGATTCGAACCACGGATGAAGAACGCGTCGCCGTATCAATCTCTTCCGCCCGACCGTATACGTGCCGCGGCCGAAAGTCGAGAATTATCGTTGGTACACGAAGACAGCAAAGATGGTCTAAAGTCGATTCATCCCCCTTTAATCCTTTTTGATATTATAACAATAAAACGAAAACTGTTTTGTTCAGAATATAAATATTGATCGTCATAAATTGTCATAAAATGATATATATAAGAATAAATAAGAGAGAATTGAAAAGATTATTAATGATAATATATTAATAAAGAAGCTTCGACGTGTATTCGTAAGAGCGTGGTGATAGAAGTTGGATTATCTGCAATGTTTCCTTCCGATCAATTCCGTTGCGACTTCTTTCACTTTTACCTTATGACATTCTAATTTTTAAATTCTTAGATCATGACTTGTTAATTGAAGTTTAATTATTGTAATTCACATATGAGATTAAAGAAAACTTTCTAAAGTCAAAACTAGTTTCGTTAATTATACTGTACATATTGGACACATTAAATTTTATTTAATTTTTTATAATCCCTTTGTGTTTTTGCTTGTCTTTGGCTTTCTTTATGTTATTGATTATCAATTATATTTATATATTTCTTTTCTTTTGTTTACTATTCATATTTTTAAACTAAGGCTTTTAGAGAATTGTTAATGTATTATTGAGTTTAAAATAAAAATTATAAAGTTATGTATTTGATTGACGTAGTAATACCCTGTTAAAATCCAATTAAATCTGTAGTGT
Source organism: Cyphomyrmex costatus (assembly GCF_001594065.2). NCBI lineage: Eukaryota > Metazoa > Arthropoda > Insecta > Hymenoptera > Formicidae > Cyphomyrmex > Cyphomyrmex costatus. The sequence continues at coordinate 204,103 of NW_017279244.1, read as the reverse complement.
CAAATTTAACCTAATTTTATTTAAGTCGCCGCTATTTCTACTCAATTATATTGTTACTGAAACAATCGTTAAATTTGACATTATGTAGTGTCAATTTGATGCTATGTAGTTTCAAATTTAACTATAATATAAAATAACGATATAGAATTTGCAGTGATGACTTAAATTAGGTTAAATTTGATACTATAGAATATAGATTTAACAACGTAATTTTATAAAAGAGAAATATATTTTTGAAGTAGAAGTACTTTCTTTTATCAATGTATCGACAGGCGATCGAGGAGATAGAATAAAGACATTATTATCTAACCCTTTTGTGCCAATGGTGTCTTATTTTCTACAGTTTTATTCACGCACGCTCTCGTACGATAATTCTCTACAATCACCGGCAGTTTCACTTTACCCGGCAATCTTCTCGTTTCACGGAATGGACGTGTCGATATCCCCAGCTTCTAGGTTTTGCCTTTGGCACAGAATTCGACGGATATTCAGAAGCACGTACTGTTGAGTTATATTTGAAAGCTTCATCAATAAAACTGAACTTGTATTTTTTATTTACATATTAGTTACGGATTCTTTTTATGTAAAAGTCACGTAAAATTGTATTCGTTGTATGTTTATAAATCAATGAAAAAGATATTTGACATTATGTTTTTGTATTTATGTTTATTGAGAAAATAAGAATAATGTAAATTACGTTTGCTATAGTACCAGTATTTCTTTAAGTTCACTATGTCTGCATTTCCATTTCAATTCATGTAATTTTTGTTAGTAACTGGCAAGCGTCAACTGACCAGCTCGGAAAAATATCAATTTCGAAGAGCTTTTGCAAGCACGCACTTTCGAAATGATGTCTAAGCATTTTTCTTGAAAGAGTTATAAAAGAAATACGTAAAAAAATTTTCTTTTAAAGTAAAAAAAAAACACTATTTTTTAATCTTTAGATAGCCATCGTGAAATAAAAATGTTCACTTAATTCTTTCATTTTATTCCTCTTAAACATATTTCATTTTTAAAATTTATATATATAAATAATATTTATAATAATTTATAGATATCATTATATGTATTGTAAAGATTATAGAAAAAAATAGATATATACAAGGTATCTCAAAATTCGCAAATCAAAATATCACAGCAAAAATGTTTTGAAAAAGTAAAAAAGTTAGGGTATATTTTTATGTATATATTTCTTTTTTTTTTAATTATAAGTTTTATATAATTGGAATCATAATTACATTTTTCGTAAAGTATTTAATTACTTATCTTTTCTCAAAGCTGAATAGTATTAAATTTGGAGAGAAGCAGTCACAATCATATCTCTTATCTCAATCGGGAAGCGTATCATTTACGGCATGTATCTGTTTGCAAATGAGACGATGATTTCCCAGACTTGATTTCAGCAAATTGTGCAGTAACCAGCTTCGTGTAATAACGGATGAGACCCTAGCGGCACTGGTTTCCCCAACACGGTACAAGGGATGAATGCGCAGTAATATGTCGCGTTTAGTGTATGTGCACGAAAAGTTTTGTCATTCGGCGAAACTTCGTCGCAATGGACGATGTAGGGCAAACCGCCGATGAAATTTAATCAACGATACACTCCACCATTCCGCGCTCGCGGTTTACAAGTGCACTGATATCAAAGATAATACGTTTATGTCGTCGTTTATGTTAGTGGAATAAAGCATTAGAACATAAACGATTATTAAACGTACACTATAGAATTTCCTTTTATAGTCATATATTGTAAAATACAGTTTAATTATATTTTTGTGTCAATAAATTCGCCCGATGCTTTGCGTTATGTTATTATTTTTTTCAATATAAAATATAGATACAGATATTTTTATCGGAATTACATAGTGATAGCGTTGCCTTATTGTTTCTTTACAGTTTTTAATAATTTCAATAAAATTTATTCGGAATGAAGCTTTATTTTATTTTCTGTCTATTTTTTTTTATAAACGTACATGTATGTAGGTTAGATTAAAATTAAACTAGTAAAATTGTAAAGAAAGGAAAGTAGGACGGATACAAATAGAAACTATTTTTTTGAAACAAAGGCATTTAAATTTTACGATAAGCTATTCTAATTTTTCTCTTTAATTTTATAATAATCTTATCTATCTCATTATTTGAGATATCAAATTATTACTTTAGCGTTAAATATGAAATATTTAAAATTACTACTGTCTATTTGTAATTTTATAAAAAAATAACTATTTAGTATATTTTTGTATGAAAAAATTCTAGTTAATCATGACGTGCTTACATAGCGATGCGTATTATCAGCGTATTGCTGTTTCATCTAGAATAAAAAATTCGATGCAGGAAAAAATACAATATATTTATACTGTATTCTTAGAATTTTATTTTGTAAAAAGTATCGACTCTCTAAATTGGACATGCGGTCTGTATAAATTGCGCCTAAAACCGTTAATACCTTTAAAATCTATGTAATCTCTACAGAAAACTACTCACGTTTATTTTTATCGGTAAAGCAAAAGCTCTCGATTCAATGGCTTTGAAAAAGTTTGTGTGTTCAGGATTCGAATTGAACGAATCAATTCGATGGGAAAAAGTAATTTCTCTTTGTTTTAACAATAAATATCAGAATGCAGACAAAAGAGGGTGAAATCACGCTACTGCACGTCGGGCTCGTAAAATCAGACTCAGAAAAGAGCAATTCCAAGGATTCTCTGATGGAGATCCTTAGCTTTACCGGTCCTCACTTCGATTTAATTGACTGTATCTTGGTAGGATTATCCGCAGGATTTTGGTTCGCCCGCTTTAATCTGCACATTAAAGTCGATCCAGATCCATGCACGACATTGACATAAAATGTACACGGAGCTGCAGCTTGTAGACATTTCCATTACGGCTCGAATGGATGGACGATACAAAGGCAATCATTATGGCTCTAGATCTCGTAGCTTAACCCTTCTATTTGAAATTCTATACCATTAATTAATGAAAGTGCTCCTATTAACTTACTACCTTCTACTTTGATTGTAAATTTTCGAAAAGACATTAAAAGTTTAAACAAAATCCAGTTCTTTTTTCAAGAACTGGATTGGATTTTAAGTTTTAATAAATTAACAGCAAAAGAAAGCATAGAAAGAATAAACAGAAAGAATTTGCAACTTTAAAGTATTTAAAATATAAATAAATATGTGCAGTTAAATTTGTTCTTTTAATAGTATAAATAAATAATTATTAAAGTATTAATTTCTATTTATTATTTATATAATTTTCTAAAGGCAAATTTAATTTAATAAATCACGTGTTATCTAATATTTTAAATATTTTTTATATAACAATAAATTCACACGCATCGGCAGTCATACACCGAGAACTGGCCGTTATAATTTTATTCTAGATTATCATTTACGCGTAGATGCCCAATGCTGGTTAAATGCAAATGCTCTTGGAACGATAAAGCCTGCGTTTGACACGCCCTTTATTTTAGACGCAAGCGTGGAAGCGCAAGATGTCAGACACGTTCAATCATCTGCGGACATTAACCCCCGGACTGCCGGTTCACGGTTGTTGCACCTCGCAATTCGTTGCACCGGGAGCGCCCTATCACATGTAACATTACAGACACGCGATGCATTTTATGAATGAAACCAGCTCGTACAGGTTTATGCGGAGCCCCGAGCAAAGCTATGGCTTTCGTGGAGAAAAGTACGCGATTCACTTGAAACGGCGGTTCTCTTTCTTTCTCCCTTTTACGACTGCACGAAACTACGATATTGACTTTTGCCTGCCCTTCTGAGAGCCATTCCGCATTGTTTCTTCAAGGGTTTCCGCGGAGCCGATTCTTGTAATATTTACGTTTCCTCACAACGACACCCTTGGTTCACAAGTGACAGTTTTAAGCGTCATCTTCGAAGCAACGGGCGAGAAACGAGAGAGTCGATTCGAAGAAACATTTTACCTTGCAAGAGCTGCCTCTTAAACTCGAACGTTTTATAGTGAGATTTACCAAGCATAACGACATATACAATTAAATACCACCTGACAAGAGAGAATTTACGCAAGAAATGCATAAAATCGTGCTGAGTCTAATTAAATTTAAATTGTTATAAAAAGCTAATAAAAGGATATAATAATAAAATCAAACAGTCTTGTTACGTCAGATCATTTCTCGCTACGTAAAGATCGAATAGATAAATGATAGAAGTCATTAAGGATCTTCTAAAGTACAAAGCTGATTTTCTCTTCTCTATCAGTTTTCATTTCATATAAAAACAGAGTTGTAAAATCGCTGCTAAACATAAAATTTTAGGTGTCAAAATCAATTTTACTAAAACTTAATTATTATCTTGAAATTGATAATAGTGACGAACTTTAACGAAGCGGCTCGTAATAGGCGACGCAACGAGCAATTTTGAGGCAACCAGCGCGGAAAGGAAATTCATTAGCACACTCACGCCTTTAAGGCTCCTCACGTGAGCTTCTCGAACCTTAAGAGGTTCGATCTCGCCCGACCTTGTTCAAGTTCGTGTCTTGTAATGCTATTACGAGGTATGTCTCGGGGTCATTCGATCGAGAATCCACGATACGTTTTAACGGCCGTAAAAGGACGAGCGTTTGACAACGCTAAGTTTACGATAGCACGCTTCTTATGGTGGTAATAGAGTGAAGGAAGGGAATTAGGGACGTCGAAGGGAAACGACGACGAAATAAACACCGCGGGCACGTGTATGCGGTGCAACCGCGCGTGCACCAAGGGTGCTCATCCCTTGTGTTCACGCTCGCGTGAGCATACGCGCGTTGCTTGAGGTGATCGTGTACGAGATTGAACGAGGAATTAGGATGTGAAGGGTAGGAGGAAGCCGATTTCCATACGGATGGTTCCCATACATGCCCTGCACACGTTTACGTTCTGTGACACCCTCCTGCCCCTTGCGTCCTTCTTTGTCGTGGTTTCTTGTTGATGGTTCGGGAACGTAACTTAGTTCCGAGAGCACAAATTGCTACAGCCATTATTGAATATGATTGACTTTCTGTTAATTAATCTTTAAGGTAGATAACAAAATATTTTTATCTAAAGCAGATTCCATTATTGTTAACTTTCACTTAAATGGAAATGTGATTTACTGCAATTTAAATGTGCAAACTATTTGCGAAGAACGATAGTTTTTCAATACAGACATTGTAATCAATACGTGTTGATTAATAAATATTTTTTTAATGAACGAATGATATATTTAATCAATACATACTTTTAAAAAATTTCCTTTGATTAAATGAGTTTAGTTTAAATATTTTAATGGTTTAAGCTTTTTCCTGTCACAATGTGTGTTACGCCACTATTATGATCTCCTTTCTGTTTTCCCTTATTGTTCCCCGTTCTTCGCCCCATGTAACTTTGCAAGCCAGAATTTCGCCCAAGCGGTATAAGCAAATAATGTGTTTATGCATTTGCATGATGCTTCCGTAACGCGAACCACCACCCCAGCGAAGCTCGTTGTGCAGAACGGCGAGGTACGGGACGAGGCGTATTTGTAATCCGAAACCGCCGACTCCCGGTCGGCACCCACCGCCGGAATAGATTTTATGTCCATGGAACGCGCGATTACACGTCGTTGCGAAATTAATAGGCATGCATTCAAACGCGAACACGCTTCATCATTCATTGCCAGTATATCTCATAATCTCGTCTCCAACTTACTTTTAATCAAGCTCTATGTGTATGAAAATCTTCAGTTGAAAAAGAAATAAGCGATAAATACAAACGTACATTTTAATTAATTAGATAAAAAACTAATGTAATGAAACACAATATGTTAAATGTATTAAACGATGTATTAAAAACAATGTATAAAATTAATTAACTGCTTAATTGCATATGATTTGTTTATTAAAATAATATACTGTTAGGTAATCTGTTATTATTGCTGTAGGCGATACTGAATTTCCACATGGATGCTTTATTTTTATCGCCTCCGTCTGCTGTTTGAATAAATTTCTAGCAATTTATTTTCTTGTTGATTATAGTGGAAAGTGATTTATTAAACAATCTTTTTGCCAATAAAAAATTTCCGTGCTAAAGCAGTTAATACATTATGTATACGGGTAAAATGTGGCGTCGCAAAGTCATCGGGCTTACAAAATGCTATAATAGTTTTTAAAGCATCATGCATTAATCATATTTAAATAGGGCAATGATTGAAAGATAATGTCATCGTATCATGATGATGTATAGACGTACTTCTACTAATGTGCGAATGAAACACGCTACTTTCTAGTAAATTTTTAATCAGCTCACTACACATATGAAAGAACGATTTTGCTTAAGTGTCTAGTTCAACTAACAGATATAGACCTGAAAATAACTCTGTTGGACTATTAAAATAATTACATATAGTATTCTCAAGCAATGATGAGCAATATTGTGAAAAGTTTTGGCATTCTAGTAACCAGTTTTAGCGACCTACATAATTATTTTGATGATCCAACAAAGTATTTTTTAGATAATTATATCTAGTCATATTTTTAGATACTTCAACAAAATCATCTTTTTCGTGTATCATGTTTAGTTGTAATGTAATTAAACATTTCCTTTAGAAAATTTTCAGATATTTTTTTCAAAATATAGTATTTGGAGTAAAAGACAAACATAGCGTGTGTAACATCGGGCTCATTGATCTCAATGGAATCCATCACTATTATGTATAGTAACAGGATCTTGGGATTATCGTTATTATCATCATTAATGTCATCACCGGCATTATCAACATAAGCGTGTGTCGCCTACGGCTTAACAGTAACATGCAATCCTCCTCACGCGATCTCTGACTTTGGTCTTATGAGCAGATTGTTACGTGGATAAGATTAACAATAATAATAAAAGTGGAGCAAAACAGTAGGCGTAATATAAAAGAGAGAGAGGTGAAGCTGTCTCCTTCTCTCATTTCTCACACACAATCTAAATTGATCTGGAATTTATTATAGAATAAAAAATTAACTTATAAGCAAAATATTACGCAAACTATTTCTCTGAAAATTTAATTCTGTATAACTGGATTTAATGACTGATAGCATACATGACTTCTCTAAAAAGTTTGGAGACTGAATTCAGGAAAAGTCGAGAAACGAAGAGATATATATAAACTTTATTAATGAAAATTTTCAACATGATTCCTTCCAATCTCAATGGATTACTCGGAATACTTCTGCTCTTCTCAGAATATCATAAAAAAATCATCTGCGTTAAAGAAAGCGATCAACATTGTATTGATTTTAGATATTGTCATCTTCATTTTGATCAATTTTGTTTCCCCTGAGAATCCATGTTTGAAACAAAATTCCCTTGAGATCAACTTCAGGTTTGTGTGTGTGAAACCAAAATATAATATTTCAAAAAATGTGAATCGGGAATTGGGTTTGATCTGAAACAACATTTGACAACAGCCCGCTGTTACATTACGAAAATTTTTACAAGGGAATATCTAACGAAATTCATACAATGAAAAAATCGCACAAATTAAACATGTTAGTTAACTAAACTAAAGTTAAAAGTGATATATTTACAAAAAAAAATGGCAATACTTGCGACCTTCCTGTCGAAGATTTTTCCATCAACCGGAGAGCCGGAGATTCCAAAGCCGGAATTTTCGACTAAAAATCACAGCAATGACAACCGTAGTGACACTGTCATGGCTTTATATGTATATCGAACAATACGAACGAATTCTTTTCTAAGGCCACGTATCAGCTTTATTCATTGTTTTATGTTACAAAACATTTAATATTTTATATTTGTGTTAAATCTTTGGTAACTCTTAAGTGTAAGTTGTTTATTTTTGAGAGAACGTAATTATAGTCCATTAGTTACGCATTTTTAGCCCGGTCGTGTCATCAATGTCGGGTAATGCAACATTCTGTTTCAAGCCCGACGACAAGTTTGCGCGTAAAGTGCAAAAAAGATCGGCTTGCATGTTTCAGTATGCGTAAACGGACCCGTCCGCACCCTTACTAATGGCACTGGCAAAACACGAAAACGTTCGTAATGCACGGCCAAATCCGTAAAAAGTTTATAGGACATAATCACCCAGAGAAAGAAAATTAAATTTAATATCGGATAATACGATATCGCTTAAATTTATCATTTGCATTATAAATCTCTAAAATATCTTTTACTTTCTCAAAAATTTAACTACGGTGAATTTCAATCTAATATTTAAACGTCTACTTTTAATTTGAGAATTAAAACATTGTACTTTAGATTAAAATAAAATTCTATGCAAAACTATTTATAAAATGTCTGAAACATCGTATTCGATTAAAAGTTATATGCTTGCACTTTTTATTATCGTGTAACAAAGTCATCACAAATATACGTCACAGATTGTGGAATTGCATGTTTCTCAAAAGATTACAGAAATATTTTTTGATATAAGTTGGCATGCCACCTCCACGTGTTTTCGCATGCAAGTATTATATCTCACGACAGAATTTAATGAGGTCTTCCCTGCAGGCGAGAAATATGGTAAATTCTGTTTTAATTTTAACAGCCTGATGAAAATTATCTCTTCGATATTTTATCTCTTTATTTAACAACATAATTAATTTAATATTTTTATTTCTACACGTCAAACACACTCAGGCTCTCCTTCCATCAGCCTACCAGATATTCAAATGCAGATGTAATTATAAAATACGTGCACATTTTATAAATTTTTAAGCTTTGTTATAAATTTTAGTTTTTAATTCAGAATAATTTCCAAATAGATAAGTTCAGAAGTAATAAAAAATATCACTTATAGAAAAAAAATTCACATATTAGTTATATTTAGATATCTCTTTCTTATATACAATGTTAGATATCAAAGAAGTAAAATGGTAATTTTTAATCCTATAAGTTAAATAATATTTTTAACTTTTATATGTATTAAAATCTATTTATATAAATCAATCCACTTCTGTGATCAGTTTCAAAGTAAAGAACATTTACATTAACGTGTGCACTTAGTAAATAATAAATCAAAAATTTAGTGAAATTTAATATATTTTCTTGCATCCATTGTTTAATTTCATTAATTTAGTTAAATTAACGATATATTAAGAAGAAGCAGTAGCGACATATAGAAATGATAAAAATAAATAATTCAAACTGAATATAATTTGACATTCTAAATTTAACAGTACAGATTTTGAACTTCGGGGTTTAAATCTTTAATTAGAATATATACATTAATAATTAAATACATTGTAACTGTTCATGCAAGAGATTACGTCACACTTTTTAAGAACGCACTTAAGAATGCACACCTAAAAAGTTTACATTCCTATTCTCTACGAGAATGGAGGCGAGCAAACTTCACAGGTTACCACGTGCATTTCCATTCTCAATACATACGTGTGCGAACCGAGCCTATAAGCTTGTGCAAATGTGAATACATGCGCGTGTCAATGTGCATAACACTTGGTATTACTGCACATCAGCGGTGCAGCGTGACTGCGCATCCGTTTGCTTAGCCACGACTGTTAATTTCGTCGGCATATTGGGCATATTTGAGCGTGTATACGGTGTCTACCGTCCAACGTTAAATGATTGGCCAATCCGAGAGGTTAAACATTGACTCTGTCGCGGGTGTCCGTACATACAGTTGTTCTTGTGCCACCTTCCACTCACTTTCTCTCTCACGTTGGCGTTACACACGAAAGTGATTGTCACACAGTAGTTATTTATGCATTTACAACAATTGCTAATATTGAACGATATTCTCGATGAATCCTAAAGGGCGAGATTATTTCATTTTTGAATGTCATAAAAATTTTGTAATCCAGCGTGGAATAAAATAGTTCTCGCTATTAAACGTTATTATTCTTGGATCACCTTTTTGCCAGAACGTTAATAAAAACTTCGCAAATGGCAGCAAATCATGAAAGTTCGGATAGAAAGGAAGGAATCTCAACTGTTAAATTACATAAAATTACATATGACCGTCTGTGTGCCTTTTTGTCGCCCGCCCTATCCTCCCGTCATCGATCCTTTTATTACCTTTTCTGCGATTTCAGAAGTCCTCGAAGAGTTATAATTGCCAACGGGGGAACGTGGAAAATCGCTGTCTTCACCGTCCAACATGAGCTTTTTCACGATCGGTGAAACTTATCACTCGTTATTACTCGCATTCCACGGGTTGGTCTGTAATTAGACCAGATGCTTCGAGAATTACGACGGTTCGACATCCAAGAATGCGTCAGAAATGCTCTTTCCGCTCGATCGAAAATTGCTTTAAAGCGTAAATACCAAATATTTGGGATACCGTTATTGTGAAGCATGAAACAGTTTCGTAAATCATTAATTCTATGTTATCGCAAGATTAAAGCGAAATACATATGACACATACTATTAATTTTATAATACAGAAATTGTATAATATTAATATAGTAAAAGGCTAAATTTGTAGAACACAAGTCGCAATCTATGAGAACTAATAGGGTTTTTTATTGTACAAATAGCTGAGAAAGCATGTTTATTAAGCTAGAATGCCAACATGGGCATAATTATTCCAAACATATGGAGGATTTAATACTCTTTATGTGCTAATTTGTTGCTTTAATCTTGGTTTTTGTGCTCTAGCCGTTTAGCGAAAAATGAGTTTTCTGCTGATTTTTAATAAAGTTAGAATGCGTATTAAAAAAACACATAATTAACACAAAATTATAGTGTTATTATTTTTTTTAATGCACATTCTGACTTTATTAAAAGTCAACAGAAAATTTATTTTTCGCTAAACAGCTAGAGCACAAAAATTAGAATTAGAGCAACAAATTAGCACATAAAGAGTACTAAATCCTCCATGTGTTTGGAATGATTATGCTCATGTTGGCATTCTAGTTTAATAGACATTGAGAAAGCGAGCGTTTATAAGCGTATTATTCTTTAACAAATTAAATTCTCATAGCAATTTAATTTGCAGTATGCGTGCGCGCTGCAATGTTTATAGAAACATAAAATTTCATTAGTAAAAGAGCAAAATTTATCGAAGTCATTAGCTTAATGCCTCAATTTAAGTTTTGAGTGATCCTCGTAATTGAATCGCGTGCGCGCGAATTTATCTTCGTATCAAATGTATCTTCGGAGAATTCGTCGTTATAATTACATCAGCAGTTGCTTTTATATTCACACTTGATTGAGGCTAATTTTCCCGCGAAGTGATAGTCAAATTACGATCGCTAGTAATTTTATATTAAATAGCACGGTGGACTGCAACTCATCAGATGACCGATATTCAAATTGCACATCAGCTAATTAATCGTATCAGCTGCCAATCTCATTAGACATCTCATTAAATTTGTTCTTTGTAACCACCATTGGATGTGCACGAACATTTCGTTCATTAAACTATCAATAACGTACTTACGAGTCGAAGCAATCTGGATTTGTTTCGCTCCATTTAAATGTATATCAAGTACAGTTTAAATTTTAAATTATCCTCCTTTTAGATAATGCGTTCTCTTTCTTGAATAAAATAAAGATAGAATCAAAAAATAAAAGTAAATGTACTTTGAGAAGAAAATTGGAATTTTTGTCTAATCTGATCTGTAACGTTGGAAATGTTAGTCAAGCATTTGTTTCAAAATTGTCTCAGGATAAAAAAATGAATTTCCCCTTGTAGATAATTCAATCGTATTATTGTACATATACTATTATAATTTCTTTTAATTTTCTTTTTTCCAAGTTTATAATAATTTTAAAGAATAATTACGTGTATGACGCCACAAATATTTGCCTTATGAAAAATTACGTGAAACACTATGCGCGAAAAGATCTTGCACATTCTCAAAATAGCCTGTCATTGAAGTGTCGTCATGCATAGGAGAGGACTTGCCTCGAGCTCGAGAGGTGCACAACCCTTCGACGAGGTCGTTCGCCATATACAATGGATAAAGAAAATATATCATGTCTCGTTCGCTGTAAATAACTTTCAGTGTGTAACAGCAATTAAACTGTCACGTGTCTCATATAGTTATTAAATAAACTCGGATAAGAGCAAATAGAATATGAAAGAATAAATTTACGAGACACAACAAGAATGTTTATATTTTGAAAAATTAAATTATATCTAAATATTTTTTTCATATATTAATAATTATTCTATTATTTTTCAGAGCACACCTGCAAAGATTTTCGATGCACTCAGAATGAATTCTGCATCGAGACGGATCTCCTTTGTGACGGCGTGAATCACTGCGGCGACGGATCTGATGAGGCCACTTCCACCCTTTGTGCCAGTAAGTTCTAATTACTACGAGTTTGTTATTTTTTCAAAACTTAATCCTTAGTAATTTTGAGTATAAATAAAATCTTATATTTGTAGGATATTGCTTTTATCTTTATAATTATTTTTGTTTGAGCATTTTATGTTGTAGGTATAGCTGAGACAGAATCAAAACTCTCTAGGTGACAGCGAATAGTCGAGTGCGAGTCGTAAGGAGGCAACACAATTTTTATTTTGACAACACTGTTCCTATCTTGAAGATTCCCTCCCTGCATGGCGTATACGTTTGTCACGAACATTAATATCTGGTTTACATTTCGGTTTTAATCCCAAAATCCTAAAATTCAAAACTAATAGAAATTATATATTAAAATTAATAAATTTCGATTAGAACTAGCAGCGTTATTGACTGAATTTTAGGATCTTAAGAGTTAAGGTCCGAAGCATAAACCCTACCTATATTCTTTATATTCTACTTCTAAACATATTTGAGTCTATATCTCAAATAGTATGTTTATTCATAGACGTGCCTCAACATTATTCTACAACATTCAGATTTTAAAAATAAAAAAACCTCGCTGATATTATTTACAATTAAAATATTAAAAAAAAATAATTTATATTTTTTTACAATCTCCCAATTTTGTTAGAAGAATAATCATCATTAGACTCGTTAATGACGTTTCGTTGTACACTATTATTTCGAATGCTAATAATCAGCACATAGATGGTAATGATGTAGTTAACATGAAATCAATATGTTCGTCATCAAGTCATATCATATATCAAGGAACTATGTGTACATATCTTTTGAGACACGCTATATTTAACGAGTAAAGCGATTTAGATCATAAAGATATAATCTCACATGATTTAGTATGGTTAGTCATGCGGTAGTTTTAAATAACGAAAACAGAAAACGTAAAATGTTTCACAAATATTTTATACCACCAAAAGTTAGTCGTATACATAATTTTAATTCGGGGTAAAATAGTTAAAATGAGATAAATTTGTATAATTCGTAAATCACATTTACAGAAATAGTTTTATAAAACATAGTTGCGGACGCGTAAGTAGTAATTTTATTTATTAAATAAATAAAATAAATTTCGTGTCACATTTATAGAGAGTCAATTTTAATTTCTTTAAATAAATAAAAATTCAGAGTTGTCATTTTTTCTTATTTTATGGATAATTGTACTTATGCATCCAGTGATTCATCAAGTGCTTTATAATGGTAAAATATAGTGATTTCTCTGATCCTTGTACGTACATGAAAATTGTTATTTTGTGGGAGAGAAATGGTTACGAATGCGCACAAACCACATTTACATAACATTTATGTTAATGGTTGACAGTACGCATGCGTCAACATCTGAAGAGGTTAATTGCCACATGTATTCATTACATATCCAAGAGTAACTCGCAATAGCGACGGAGTAAATTACAAACTTGTCGCATAATACTCGCGCTTGCAGGAATTTAATACATCTACTGATATTTTATTAATTCGCCGTATTCCTGTCACCATTTTCGGCTGCAATTAGCAGACATTCGTACAATTCATATAATTATATAACAAGTAATATTACATAAACAATGTAGAAAATTATGTACCTTGATTTCAAATAATTTTTAAATACAAGTGACATAATACAACAGCTTTGCCATAATTCTGTAACAATTAAAAAAAATTTTCAGTAATTTATTATTTATTTACTTTACGTACTTTTCTCTATAATTTTATACACCGCACTTTGTGTTTTATAAATAATAAAGCAACCACTACATTTACTTTATCATTATCGCAACGATCATCAATTTATTCCAAAATTAACGTTGTCCATAAAGTTTTTTTATTACTGGCGTTATTTACGGATATCATGCCCTATAAAGGTAAAACATGAAATACATATTGTTATATCGATTTCCTGATTCCAATGAAAGTGCACGTGTGTCAGGTATCAGATACTTTGATGAACGCGCTTAATTATCAAGTGTTTGAACTTCAACAAGAAGTTTGCCCTATTGTCTTTTACTCTTTTCTTTATTGTCTTTACAGTATGATACGCTGTTATTTACAAAAAATTTCCTTTTTCAATAAAAATTTTAATGAAAATCAAAACTGTGTAAATATTTCGCTTTATAAAGTTAATTAAAATTATAGGATGATTATATTATGTCATGTAACTTTTATTATGAAATTCTCTCACTCGTTTAAATATTTTTTCCGCATTTTTTATATAATTTTATGGCTTTAATTTATAAATTAATTAATTTAGTAAACTTTACGGAATTATTGACCCGCGTTTTTCCCCTTTTATCTATTTTTATTATATTTCGATCGATTTAAAACGCGTCTCTAGTTTTAAAGTTCAACTTTTCTAATGAATTTCATTTTTCCATTGTAATTACAGATTCCGAGGCGTCGACGATCCTAGGCATGCAGACTACTTGGTTCGCCATCGCCCTTGTTTTTCTGATACTCAGCATGGGCGGCCTGGTAACGGCGGCGGTTCTCTGCTTTTGCAGGCAGCGTGTTCCTACCCCGAGGCACCCCCATAACGCGCACAATGCTCAGTCTCATCCCCCAGTCAGCTTCCCATGTGAGTCACAAAAAACCACCCTTACACGTACACGATCGATTCGCATCGTTGTCGCTGTCGCTGCAACCACTCTTAGTCGGTTGCAACCTTCCTACTGTTAGCCAGCTCGTTTTCTTTGTATGTGGTTTTACTTCGCGTACTATTACTTCAAAATACAGGGAGAGAACTTTTTTATTCTCGTGACTGGTTGTGTAATATCATTACTCTAACAGTATTCTATAGTGACACGATCTACGATTGCACAAGAATACGTAAAAGTAATTTTTGTAAGTTGAGTGATCAACGTTAATTACTTTTATTATAATTGCAAAGCCCTAAGTTTTTCTAGAATATTTTAATGCAAATATTATATAGTTGATACTAATTTTCAGGAAATATTGGGTTGAAGAAAAAGTTCTGCGTTTTTTATTAGCTTAAAATTATAGGTATACAATATTTTCGTTAAAACTAAACAACATTTAAATTTAAGGAAAGGTTTTAAAACTTGAATTCTCTATTTTCAAAAAGTTTTTATAATTTTTTAGTTCATATGAATTTGGTAATATTTACATATACATAGGAATTTTTATACATATAGAAAACTACAGGCTGAAAAGAAGGGAAATTTTTCTTCTCACTTTTTGTGGGTAAGTTGTGTACTAAAAAAAGAATTTGCAAAAATTTTCGACTACCTAACATAAAAGCTTAAAGTTTTTCCTAAAAATTTGTTTCTAAAAAATGTTCCTGCGATTTTTTGTTCCTGAGTTATTCGCGAGTTAAGTAAAGAAACATTTTTATTTTAATTGCTTATAACTCCGTTAAAAATCATTGTATCGCAATTAAAAAATCAGATTCTTAAAGCTGACACTTTGTTCTATCGAATGGTATATAATCGCTAATATTTTTAATATACAAATGTAAATATATGTACCTATAATACAATTTTAAGCTAATAAAATATTAGCAGAGGGAGAGAGAGAGAACTTTTCCTCCAATCCACTACAGTATAATCAATTGCATGAGATAGCTAATTTCGAAAATTAAAAAATGAGTTATTTTTAAATATACATAATATTCTTAAGAAAAAACAACTTCTTTTTATCAAAAATTATATTTAATTATTAAAATAATGAAAAGTTAAAACAACTGCAAAAAATAAAGTTTAAACATTTATAAATCATCATATGTTGTCAAATTATTGTATATTAATATTAAAATCACATTTTTCAATTTCTATTATATTCTTTTTCTTTACATCAAATATGTATTTATGGTAATTCTATTTCCATAACACGGACTATATTAATAGTTATAAAATTAATTAATTTTCCTCTGAATATATGTTAGTAAGCGCATTTGGCCGATTTGCTACAAAGTTGCGCCCTGCACGGGTCGAGCCAATGATTAAAGAACGCACGCGTTCGCGATTACGGGCATAAAATATTCATTTATTTATACTATCACACGTGCACATCAGAGCACCATTATGTCTCACCATCATTATATTACGTAGAAAAGAGGTCATAAACGTCAGTACGTTATTCCTGACTAGTTCGATATAAAATATTACATATCTGTCGGCATATTCTTCTAAATAAACGTTTTAAAACATCATTTTATCAGAAGTCGATATCGTTTTTCATAAATGAACAACTTATCAGTGGCATTTCATTGCATAGTAATCAAATGGAATAGTGTTATATTATATTTAGCACATAATCTAGTTCTAGGACGTTGTACTAATTCTTCGTTTCAATCAATAATTAA
The DNA here is from genome assembly GCF_001594065.2 of Cyphomyrmex costatus. Taxonomy (NCBI): domain Eukaryota; kingdom Metazoa; phylum Arthropoda; class Insecta; order Hymenoptera; family Formicidae; genus Cyphomyrmex; species Cyphomyrmex costatus. Next base: position 187,509 of record NW_017279244.1, on the reverse strand, counting down.
TTGTTTAACTTCGAAGATTTTATCGTAAGGAGTATATTTTATTGTATAAATATGGCAGGGTTTTTGTATTTTTAGTAAATGCTTTCTACTTTGCAAATAAACTTTTAAAAATATTTCTTCTTGACAATTTATAAGTGGAAAGATTGATAAAAATAAAACAAAGAATTCTATTTTCGGTCAAAACGAATATTGATATTTCTGTTATCTGATTTATTCGTATCAATTTAATTCCTATTAATTATTTAAACACGTCTTATCGACAAATGAGACATTCTGTCATTAGTTATTGATTATTGCAATATATTTCTACTCTAAAGATCAAATTGATAAGACGCTCGTCCCAAACAGTTGGGAAAATTCCAAGTTCAAATTCTGGCTGGGTAAAAGTATTTTTCAATAATAAATAAATTTTTGAAAAATTTTAATTAACTATTATGCTTATTAAACTAAAAATCAATGTAATTTGTAATGTTAATTTCAATTTCAATTTATGATTACATTTCAAGTCAAATCGGCAACTTTATATTTATTAGAATTGTTTTTATTTATTTATTTAATTAGAACTGAATTTATTAGAATCGAACATTATTGTAAAATTATATATAAATATTATTAAGACCAAGATAGGCTTTGATTAAAAATAAGACTTTGTTCTTACTTGAAGTTATATTAATTTTATTTATATATATTAACATAAATACATAAAGTGACGAGGATCTAAAATTCTTGAGTATCGTAATTAATACATGGTATACGTTATCTATCAGCACGAGTGAGGATCAACAACGAATTATATATAATAATGAAGGATTGTTCCGGATTCAGAATTATGATAATAATTGCAATTTACGAAATGTTCCATTATCATGAACCGTCATTTTGCATTGTGTGCCGATATTCGATTATGCTGATCTGATTCGAACACCCCGTATGTAGTGTTTACTTTTCATTTGATTGCGTAGCGGTTTACCTCGTACTTCTGTGCGTCATCTCGTTCCATGACAACGATTCTAATTAATTAATTTAATTAGATTTGACAGATGCATTTGAATCTGCATCTGTCAATCAAATGAATTCGTGGTTGACCATTAAATTCATTTGCAGGCGGAAGGTTAAATAACCCTCGCGATTATTCAAAATGTTTCGCGGCTTCATTATTTATGTAACTTAATTATATTAAATTCTTGTTGCATATCAAATAATAGTTTCATGAGATAAATTTCTTTATTGTTGGTTAGTCTTCACTTATTATTATAAATTATTAAAAATAAATTTGGTATAGATGTGAAAAAAGTTTTTTAAAATATATGCGGTTTCTCTTTGAAAATCTTTTACACATATTTTTGCTATAATCTTCAAATTTTTCTTTCCCGCGAAAGTTTATTACGGAATTAGTACTAAACAGTAACGATAACTTCCTCACAAGATTGTGCAAATACAGAGAACAATAATCCTTACGCTATATAAAGTATAATCAGATTTGCGTTCTCCATTTATGCGTATGTAATTTCTATATTTAAATAACATGTTTTCGCAATATAAATTAATTGTACAACGAATCGCATCATTAGTATCGACATCTTGTCTTTCTAGCCACGCTTTTGATGTCTCATTGTTGTTTATTTTCTACACATAAGACTCTTTCAGTGTAAAGCCTGTTTCTTCTTCAGACAAAAGCAGCGTCTTGGTCTTTAAGAGTATATAAATAAACATGTAATGGGGACAAACATCTCATGACGCGAATTCATGACATCGCTGCGCGATCCTGCGACCTTTCGATACAGAACAAAGCTGGCCTAAATATCTGCGGTCAGCGCTGAATTAATCAGGAACCATCGACGCGATTGAATCCTACTCGCTACTATAATTAAGCAGCGAGATGATCGATAAACCATTGCGATATTCCACCGCTTACAACGTCCGTTATTTATTTACGCGTAACTGCTATTGCATATCGGCGGCTGCGACGGCGCAACGAAATTAGAGAATGGAGGCAGATGAAAAAAAAAAGAGAAAAACCTGAACAAAACGAGCATTGGTGTTTTCATTAAGCGATCGAACGCCATACCGCCGTTCGGTCCACTCGCGCTCGTTTTATAATATCGTTTGGCTTTCTGCGATTTCAATCGGCTAGCATTTCCAGCGCGCAGTATCGTGATGTTTGCCGCAATTCCATTCGGTATATCGCTGTTGTTTTTTGGCCCCACGGTAATCGATAGCAAATAGCGCGTGCCTCGCGGCTTGTTCGTCCCGTTTGTTTATTGCTTGGGGGGGGGGGGGGGGGGGGGGGGGGGGAGAGAGAGAGAGAGAGAAAGCAGAGAGGAGAGAATGAGAACGAGAGTGGAACTCGCACTCGCGTGTTTAAATTAGTTTAATATACGAGTCGAGAGTCTATACATCTCTGCCTCTCTGGCTGCGTCGCGTTGGAAATTCGATTATCCGAAACAAACGGTAGACGAGCACGACGGATAATTAATTCCTGGAGAAATGCGCGTTTTCGGCTGATTAATGGAACAACGCGTCTGTCTCCGCGAGCGTAGTTTTGCACACAGATAGTATGAACCAGCACCTTAAGTGATATACTTTCGGCGAATTATTGACGCAGACTATCGACGATGGTGCTACATTAACGCGTGTTGAGTAGAATTCATATCAAAAGCGAATGAACAACTTGTTCCATTGAGGTCAGATTTTTTATTATGTATAGTATACATAGTTAACTTGTGACTAAGTTTAACCTAATATTTCATTCAATGAGCTTCATCCATGACATCACCACACATAAAGCACACATTGGGTAAAACATCAGATTAAACCTAACAAATTAATTAGATAATGAAAAAAATCGTGCTTAAGTGACGGCGTTATTCACATTGAAGAAAATTCACTCATTGTTCGCGTCTAATTGTTTGATTTAAATTTGGTTTTGTATAAATAATTAATCTGTTTTTTTTACGGTACGTGCTTAATAATCGAAATTAAATCACGACACTTGAGAAAAGCAATTTTTTTAAATAATCTTAATACTCTTTCTATGAAGCGCAATAAAGCGTTTTTATTTGTTAAATTAAGTCTTCATAAATAGCAAGTATCATGTGTATTTTAAAATTTGATTTAAAATCATTCGAATTTATATTTATATAAGACAATTTTAAATTTGGATAAATATTATATCTCTCTCTATATCTTAATAAGATTTGTTTGATCAATCAACACAATATTTTTGCCTGCTTTTTCGCGAATGGATAATTATAGTTGATATCAAAAAATAAAATAAAATATTTTTTTTTCCTGATAATTTTTATATCAAAAATGAGAAAAATAGAAATGTTTCACGTAATACCTATAATTAAAAAATGTTTTCAGAGTTTCAGATTTTCTTAAGAATATTGTAACAAAGAGTTCTATTGAAAAGTGTGTGACTCCAGTTCTGATTTATATGAAAACAATAATTTTATAAGAGATACTATATATAATTAATTATATATATAATTAGTATACATCTATTAATTATATACATATATATATATATAGACTATATTAATTAATTTATATAAGATTACATATAAAACTATAGATAATTTTTATAAGGAAAACACATTAATTCGGCATCTAATATTTTCGAATCATTTTACATATTTAATTGCCAGAACTCCTTCTCGAATAGTATAAAAATTCTGAAATTTTTGGAAAACAGGCCAAATTCTATCAATTATATCAAAATTCTAAAAATAGAATGCTACCGCAGAGATGAAAGCGAAACTGAGCGAAGAGAAGACTGCTTGCTACGTCGTCACCCCGATTTAATGGAGCGCGTCGGCCTGATAACACGACCGTCGCTTGCGTATTCTAAGATTTATTAGCGACGCGCGCAACAGAGATTTTTTGTAATAGCATATTTCGAATATGGTAAGCGCTAACGTAGCAACACAAATCGCGAGTACGGTGCACGACAAGTCTAATGAAAAAGCTGCAAGTTCATAGTTATGTTTGCCGCATTAAAAGAGTACTACAAACGTCCTCTAATTTCTGTTTTTTCCTCTCTTTCTCTCTCTCTCTCTCTCTTCCTCACTTTCAGCTATACGTTTGAATTATTCGCGACACAGAAATTAAGACATCTTTTAATCTTCGATCGAGCTCTCTTTTTCCACGCTGCATTTTCCAATTCCTTTGAAGTATATCATCAATCGGAATTTTCTCTCATATCTCAGTTAATAATACGCTTTTCATTGAAATTAACATTATAAAAAATATATAAAATAGAGAAGAAAAATTAATGACTTTTAATGTTTTCGATATTATCAAGATAATATAAATAAAATTTTTACTGTTCATTTCATATAGTGTTCCAGATATAAATATAATAATTATGTACTAATTACTTCCTAATTAAATATGAAGTCCGTTACAAAAGATGCGATGAAAGATGTCCTTTTTACAATAAATTTTTACGAGATATTTCTGATAAATACTCTCGCTCTGCGAGATACGCATTTTGCGGTTGCGTCAGTCAGTACGGCATCATGCGCGTTGCACCTGTACCGCCCATGCAGATATTTGTACATCGATGCAGCAATTTCGTCTCACCTACTGCAGTTTTGTCGAATTTCGTTCGATATTTACTCGAGCCACTCCCAATCACGCTTCCGTCGAATCCAGAATAAAAATGGATTAATTTTGTAATAGCTATTATAAATGAAAATTAATTTTAAATATAGACGTGAATTCAATTCGAAATCAAAATTCGCGATGTAAGTATCACGATCCGATTAAAACCCGCGACATCCCTGTTGACGCATCTTGTGCATATCGAATAGCGTAGATATTCAGAATATATAATACAATTTTACATTGCAATCAATCCAGATATAACACGAACTGCAGATACATCTGAGACCGACACATTTGAGTTTACACATGAAAATAACAATAAATAGAAACAATACAGTGTGAGTTTTGCATCACAATTTGGAATAAATTTTCCAAAATAAATATACCATAAATACTAGTAAATGTACTAAAATTCGCGAAATATTTTTTGCAACATCTCTGCACCTTTTATGGAGAAAATTGTACACGTTTAAATAAAATTTATGAATAAACGAGAAATACTCAACGTTTAAATTTCACTTGATATTTCGCAAATTTTTCACTATAAATCATTGTTTGTGCTCTGAGTAATTTTTACAAAAACAAATATATCAATAAAAAGGTTATTTCGTATTTGTATCAAGGAAACAGTGTTGAGCTATTGTCAAGAAGTTTAAAATAACTTGCGCTGTCGTAAAATAATAAGAAATATATTATATTCTGGAAATTGAGGAAAGAGTATAATAGCAATAGGAAAGAATATATCTATTTACAGATGTACCAATACGAGTACATCGCGCGTGTCTGTCTCTTACAAAATAAATGTCGATATCTCATACCTTAACTAAAAGTTTTGCATGTGCACTCTTGTTACGATATTCTACTATCTCGGGAATACAGAGGAGAATATAGAATAAATGGAAGCAAAAGATACATCATTGGGGCTTTGGCTTTGGTCCAAAAAAAAAAAGACTCGACAACTCCGTCGATGTTCCGACCGACTGGGAAAATAGAAAAATACGCTTCCTCGTTCTCTGTTCTGCGACTCGTTTATGTACGGTTTAATAATAAATAGCTGTAACAGAGTTCGCGTAAAACGGAGAACGAAATGCAACGCGATTACGCGACAATTAATAAATGATACTTAAAATTCGGAACGATAAAACGCGAAGAGAAAGATGAGCAATCGCAAAATATCATGAAGAATCATTAAGTTTTTAACTGCAGATTATTAATGAAATAACGTCGAAATATAATGATTCGTATGTGCAAAATGATATTTATATTCGCTCACAAGCTATAGTGAAATTAATTCATTCAGTGATGAATTAATGCACTCATGCAATTAATACAGCTATGTGCAATACGATAACATCTATTTCGAGTATGTGTACTTTGGAACGGACCAAATTCGATCGCTAATATATGTATAAGCCATATAAACTAATTTAGGTATTTCCGCTTATGCTATTGATTTTATCGTTCGTCCATGTAACACGGATTCCACTTTTAAAATGGAGATTACAGTATGATTGCCTGATAGGCTGTGCGCACCACAAATTGAGGTAGCCTGTACTCGATATCGATTTTCTTTGAAAATTCAGTATGTAACACGATTAACGGAGGATCTACGGTAATTGCAATTTTAACCGTAATTAAGCAATGCAGGATGAAAATTAAAACGATGAGCCAGTATGCGAAAATAAATATTGCTGACAAAATTAAAATTCTTATTTCAATCAAATTGCAATGTTTTATTAAATTTTTACATTACATTAATATTATTTATTGATATTTTATAATCGTACAATGTGATTTTAAATATTAATTGCTTTCATTTCAGTTTTAACTTAATAATCTATAATTATAAATTATTTCGAAATATAAAAATTTATTATTCATTTATTCGTACCTTATTTTTTTGCAATAATATTGTACGATTAAATATTTACTAATGAATTACATTGATATAATTGCTTCTATATATGTATAATACAAGTGTAAACTCAAATATAGAATATCTCTTATCATCAGGACATTCATATTTTCGAGACACGTTGAAATGTATATTTCCGTCCGTATACAGATGCACTTTCCAGTATGAAATGAGACTACCAATCTGCATTTGGAGAATTTTTACGAGTGGTTGGGCATAGGAGGATTATGTGGGTGAAATACAAATGAGAGCACTCATCCTCTTCTTTCTCCTTTCCTCTTTTAATTTGTAACTTATGTAAACAAGTTTGTTCTGGATTTTGACTAAACTTAAAAAGATTGTCGAAAAGTAGAATTTTTTTTATTTAAGTAAAATATCTAAAATTACACGCGAGATGAACTTATCTCTTCCGTTTTAAAAAACTTTCATTCCAATTTTAGTCGATATTTGATCTACATGTATTTATCATTTGTCTTTCGTGAATCGAATTTTTTATCTTAATTTTTAAAATAATATGTAAGTGTTTTAATAATAATAATAATTATTTGCACATATTTGCTTCAAGAAACTGTCAGAATTTACAAGAACTTAAGGGATAAAACAACTCCTCAAAATTAATAAAGATAAAGGTATTTTCAAAATATTATAGATTTTTGAAAAATTTAAATACACAGTTAATATACATATATAGTATGTCAAAATTCATAAAAGTTTTGTCTCTAAAATATTTTTTTATATATCTTATCACTTCGCTAGTAGGAATCAAATATAAGCGTTGTTTATATTTGATTCCTATACCTAATGCTTGAATTCTAAGCAGAATCGTAAGGTTCATAACATTCTCGTACGACTTGTAAGAATTTTAAGTGTTTATACCTTTATATAGTTTTACAGACTATACTTCTTACTAGTCATAAAATTTGCAAAAAATCGTAGATATTCATGAATAATCGTATGTCTTACGATAAAATTAAGATTTACATAAAAAATTTACATAAAATTAAGAGGCATAAGTTTTATGAGACAAGTTACGAATCTTACGATTTTGCTTAGAATTGGCCCATAAAAAGAGTTATTTCAATCCTTAAATTTAAAATTAGGCCGATGTAAAAAATAGATATAAAAACATGTCTTTTTGTGTTTAACAATATGTTTCAAGAAGAATCGAGTCAGTTTCAGATAGTTATGACAGGTTTCTTGTTAGAATAATATTGATAATATAGACATTATCAATAATAAATACGCATAATTGGGGGACAGCTTTTAGTCAATAATAACGAACGTAACGACAACGAATGTAAAAGTGTTTTTGATCACGATTAACATTCACGGGTCACTTCGCCGGTCGCGAAAGTTTATTGATATGTTTGTAGGCTGCATGCCAACTCGAACGAAATTTCACCTTCTCGCGCGTTTTATCGAAACGGAAGTAACGAACGAACACTTTCACGAGCTCTTCCAAAACGCGCGGATCCTATACGGAGAACTCGTGTTGAAACGATCGATGATACTTATTTCGAGTTTCGATGATATTCGGTAGTACAATCGCGAGTAATTATTGCAAACGAGACTCGAGCTGTAACAGGAAGTTAGCGCATTATTCAAAGCAGCTTTCAATGTCATTGGTGCTAGTCACGCGATGCAGGGCACATGTTATCGTGTCCGTACTGTAAATCAAAGATATCAACTTCTAATTGCTTGAACCGTCCAGCAGTGATGAAAAGCTTCAAACTTTTTTCATCCCTAAAATATTATCACAAAAATAAAATATATTACTTTCAATCAGAGTATAAAAGTTCTATAACGTTAAAATATTTTTTTCTTTCAAATCACTTTCCAAAGTTGAATTAGTTTTACTTCAAAGTCATCGTTTATAAATTAAAGTCTAGAAATGTTGATTATAAAATAAAGAAATAAAAGAAAGTTTTATATGTATATATATGCAATTAAAAATACAGTAAATTTCATTACTCAACCGTTAAAATTACGTCGTTTTTATTACGGTTTTAATTATTTTCCTACTAATTATATATACAAATTAAAATTTTATATATTCACTACGGTAAGAAAATTTCGCTGCCATATTAACACGCACAATTTCAGCAAGCGGCGGTTAAGGAACACGCGTACCTCGGAAATACCCTCTTTGTCGTACAAGTGGCGAGTATTGCAATTCACATATCGTTGCATTATCTCTTGTATTCTAATCTGCCAATCATGTGTACCTAAGTCTTTATCGATACATCACCGCATTGCCATAGTTATTTCTCGAATCGTTTGTTTGTCAGTCGTACTATCATTCCATTGATATCAGTGATACCACCGTTAGAATTTTATCATTCTGTTGTCGCAAACGAACAGTATCAATGATGTGATGCGTTTAATCGACCAGTCTATACCGTGAAGTGTATCGCGACTGTTGAATGCTTGTGTAACGTACAAGTGCACAGCGAAACATTGTGCAATGTGCTCTAGTTCGTCATCGGTTCGACCTACGCGGAGTTGCATTGTTTTGCGTGCAAAATGGTGAGTGGTGAAAAGAATATCGTGATTTTTGTGAGAAAATAATAATTCACACTTTCATAGATTGATTATTGTATTAGTCGCGATCAATTTTTTCTTATATCACATATAAAATATTACATAAATATAAAAATTTCCTTTTTCTATAAACAATTGTTGCCAATATCATTTGATATTGTCAAAAACATGCTATATCTTAATGCGTGTAGTTGTTTCATCATTTGTATAGAGAAAAAGGTAATGTAAACTCCACTTAAAATTTTTATTATTATATAATTAACATCATTTTTTTCTAGTAGATGCTCTTATAGATAAGTATCAATGTGAAACAATTGCTGCCATGACTGGAGCGACTTTTTTATTGACGACTGATGTTTATTTATGATATATCAAAGAAGCTACATCAAGATTTATTCACATGATTTTCACTATGAAGTTTGACATGGTTTAAAGTTTTAAGTAAAAAAAAGTTTATATCCTAAATTAATTTTTACTGTGTTATTTTTATATTTATATAAGTAGGTAAGAAAACTTGATTAATTTATTTTCGCTGGAATATAATTAAATGTTATATAAATAAATAATAATAAATCTCTGTAAGTATAAAACAAAATAGAACAATTGAAGATCTAAGAGCCAGTTATATAATAAAGAACGTTAAATTTAAAATATAAAAATAAAAATAGTTACTAACGCTTCGACACCGATCGGGTCATTCTCAATGTTATATAGTAAATATCTTATTATAAAATAATTGGAAATCTACAAAATATTGCTTTATAGTGGCATTCTCGCTTTCTTCCCCTTATCATAATGTTGCAAGTCAATCAATTAAAATAGTAAAATTGGTCATTGAAAAATTCATAGCGTAGTAATAATCTAAAAAGCAACCGTTAAACAAAGAAAAATTAATGTTATTACGCACGAACTAAAGTTATATATATAAAAAAAATTTTGTTTTAATGTACCTTATAAAAATTATAATTAAATGTAAACTTTGTTAAAGTTTTTGTACAGGGCTCCTTCAAAAGCGGGTAATATGCTTGCTTTAGGTTTTTCACAAAAAACATTGTAAAGCGTTGTTTTTCGTTAAAAATCTTTTACCTTTGTAGTTATCATTTTAAAACGATTTTAAAAAGTTCTTATTTGCCAAATAGAAAAAAGTGACAAATCATGAGGACAGGATCAACGTATAAATAATGTGGATAATGTAGATAAAAAACAAATTAGCAGTGAAAAAAGATAATAACAGGAGAGTATTGTTAGCCATGTTTATGAAAAAAAAACTTCTGAATCTCTCTAATAATATCTCAATACATTCAGAATTTTTTATGAATTCAAGCTATTTCGACTTTATGAATAATTCAAATAAATCTGAAAAAAAAAACAATATTTTTTTAGAAATATAGAAGGGGAGCCATTTACTATCACATTTACATCATAATATATATCTTTTCATTTAAATAATTTTGTTTGTTTACTTTACTTAATCAGATGTGTCTTATATAAAACTTAGATTACTTAAATATAATTAAAAACTAAAAAATTACACGAAAATTGGGGACTCACATTACCTTTTACTCTACTATATTGTTGAAACCAAAAAGATAATTGTAAACTATTCATAAACGACTTTTGAGTCAATAAAAGCTAGAATTTTTCTTATAAAAATAAAAATTTAAATCCTTTTCCTTGTAACTTTTATCGAAACGATTTAAGTTTTTCATTGTCTTATTTTTTGAAGAGAGAGAATTACAGAATATCTTTATTGAAGATAAGATATATTATAAAAGATAAGATATATATATATTATAATTTTTCAGAAAGATTTTAACGTTTGAACCACATCGCTGAAAATAACAACATTTACTTTTCGTGACTCACCTCGAGCGCGCCTATCGATTCACGACTGGCCGAACATTCTTGTTAAAACGTCACCACGTGTGGCGGTGCTCTTTAGGGATTCCAAGCTCGTCGAAGCTCGTCCAGTACGTGCCGCTCTTTTATCACGAAGTTTCGCCCGTATCGATCGACTCGTCGTTGCAGCAACCAGTTCCCGCCAGACAGTCGCTTGGAATCATTCGCAGACGTAACTTCGCACGATATCACGGTCAAGGTGGAGCTTCCGACGGATCTAAGATGACAACCACCAACCAGGCTGGTTGTCCACCAACCTGGAGGATTTTCATGATTCTTCTATTAGTCTGCGAGTTCGCTGCGGCCGCGAACACACAAACCTTCGTCGTAAGCAACACTGTAGACGATCAGACCGGCAGAGATTTCTTCGTGGGACCCTGCCTAGTAAATACTAATCAGACTTGTCCCGATGAAGAAGTGACGTTCTTTCTCTTCACCGAACACAATCCGGAAGAGGGACAACAATTGTTTGTGAATGACACCGGCTCAAATCTTGCCGATACTAATTTCGTAGCGGCGTTGCCCACGAAAATCGTCGTGCATGGTTATAATTCGGACATGCAGCTAAGTTACTTGGTGGATGTTAAGAACGAGTATTTAAAGAGGAGCAGTTACAATCTCATAGCAATCGATTGGCACCGTTTGGCGACAGCACCCTGTTATCCCGTGGCCGTCCACAACGTGCCTCACGTGGGCGACTGTTTGGCACAGCTGGTCGACCGTTTGAGAGACTACGGTGCCAAGGACATCCACGTGATCGGCTTCAGTCTGGGTGCCCATGTTCCGGCTTTCGCGGCCAACGTACTACGACCGTACAAACTTACGAGAATCACCGGTCTCGATCCGGCCATGCCGCTTTTTATTACCGTCAATAAGGACGAGAAGCTCGACGCGAGCGACGCTGAATTCGTCGACGTGTTACACACGAATGCTTTCATTCAGGGCAAAATCGAACCGAGCGGTCATATCGACTTTTACATGAATGGTGGAGTCAATCAACCTGGTTGTTGGGAACATGGAAATCCCTTCGGATGCAACCACCATAGAGCGGCGGAGTACTTTGCCGAATCGATCAACTCAAAAGTCGGTTTCTGGGGCTGGTCCTGTCCTGGTTTTGTAGCTTACCTTCTGGGTCTTTGCCCGCCCAGATTTCCCGCGGTGCTGATGGGTGAGGATGTCAATAGGAAGTGTCAGGGTTTTCATCTGGTGAAGACGAAGGCGCATAGCCCGTACGCGGAAGGAATGTTCACGGTGGAGGATCTTTACCAGCAGAATCTTTAATGATCGCGACAGTAGTAACTCACTTGAAAATCTTCTTCTCAATGTAGAGAAAGACTATATTACAAAGACAGAGTATATAATTTGATGAAACGTGAGAAAAAAAAGGGATATCTTACTGCGAAAACATAAAAGATTCTTTCTGTTAAGTCCCCCTTGCGTGTCGGGAAGTTTGAAACATCTTGACGGTGCCAAGTATTTTATCGGGGAATTATTGTAAGTCATTCAATCGTAGTAAACCTTAAATATTGTAAAACTTTAAAAAAGTACTATGTAATTTGTACGTAAGTAGCTTTTTCTTAAAGATAGCGTGATGAAATTTATTACAAATAAGCTTTGTAAGATCCTATTTAGAAATTTATTTAGTTGCGGAAACAAATAGAACTGTTTGTTGTTATATATTATATAGATTACAATAAATTATTATACATTATAAGTATAAATGCAAAATGTAAATAACAACAGAGTTATTTTGATTACATTTCAAAGGGACTGATATAAAAAATACAGGTGTTGCTACTATATTATACATATATATTATAAAACATTATTATAAGAACTTTTACACAGATTTATTTATGACCACCTCGAGTAATGACTTACAAATGTTATTTGTAAATGTGTATAACATTGAAGTGAATACAACAATTCACTTCACAATCAACAAATTCATAATTTACATTTAATATACATATAATACAAATTATATGTATACAAATAACATTTGCAAGTTAACATTCGAGGTAATCAGAAACAAATTTGTATAGAAATTTTTATAAAATATTGTCCTGTATAATATATGTACAATCACACACGGAAAGAACAATTTTGCTGAAGCATTTAATAAAAATTTAGCAAGATCTATTATAAATTTATATATATACATATATAATAGATACACATATAGATCTGAAAATAATTTTATTTCAACCATCAAAATAATTTGTATATAGGATGCTCAAACTGATTGCAGAATGAACTTTTTTATAGTACTATTCATCATACTTAAGATTCCTACCTAATTATTTTAATAATTCAATAAATTTATTTTCAAATTCGTAGTTAGCTACATTTTTAGATACTTCAGCAAAATTATTCTTTCTGTATAGTAATATAGAAAAATTATGCGTATTCCAAGAAATACTATTACGAAAATTTTTGTTACAAACCAGTAGTGCCGTCTAATAACCATGTTTTAAAGTTTACAGAATATTATAAAAATAGAAGTATATAATTGCTAGTAAAATTATTTTGCGATTCAGTCCCTGTATTAGAAAAAAGAAAATTCAGTAATTAAAGAAAATAAAAAAAAACATGGATTAAATGATAGAATTTTATCAATTGGGTCGATTTTTTCAATTGACTAAAATGATTAGTGTTGAGCAGAATCTCGTGTTTCAACTACAAAAGCCGTTACGAGTTTGTGAATGTAATGCTACATAAGAAAGTCTAGTAATAATTAGCATGTCAAAGTCAGACAACCGCAATGTTGAGATCTGTTAATCGACATCTGGTAAAATCAGAGAAACTGGGAAAACACGATCGCGATGTACTCACACAGTTTCTTATCGATTCAACGTTCAAATGAAATTTTTAACCGTATCTGTCTATCTATCTGTCTGTCTTCTACTTGTCTATCTATCCAGTTATTCATTTGTTTCAATTGTTTCTCTTTTGACGCATCGCGAACATGATATTGGTTAAGCTTCAATATTGGTATAGTATTTGCATTTAAACTACATAGTGCTTAACTTTCCTAATCAATCTCGTCGTCTCTCGCTATTTATTATTTCATAAGCATTCTTTATACGTATAATAATGAACAACTTTTTGATAGGGCAAATATTTTTAGAGTTATTAGCTTGTAACACTTTACATAGGCAACTCTGCATGTGACATATTATATATTATACATACGTCATATAATGAATATACTATAGTATTGCAAATAATTTTCTTTGCGCACCATTTATCATTTTATCTTTTTATTTGTCTTCGTTATCGAGAAAATGTCCTGAAATGCTCGATATCAAGGAAATAGTAGCTCTTACTGAAAGTCCGGAAGCCTTATGAGCTAATCCTGTTAGGTTCTCAAGTCAAGAATTGACCTCAGAAGAATAAGACTTATTACCAGTATATGTCATGAAAAACGGTTTTCAAAAATATATCGTACAAATAGCCGATTATTCTCAAAACTCAGCTCTCGTAAAAATATTTTTGTTATATTAAAAATGTTGTATTTAATTTTGTGATAATAATATACATATAAATCATTATATTAGTTAGGTCAGCGTACGTGTTAATTATAATGTAAAATATATTTATTTCATTCCTATAATAATCCTGATGATGCTAAAATTAATATCGGTATCATTAATATTTTAACAAATATAAAATTAATGAAATTTCAGAAATTGCAAATTCATCTATTTTATTTAAATCTGAAAATATCCTAAAGAATTACTTTTAGATATTCTATCAGCAATTAATATCTAGTAAAATATATCAATGCCAAATATAAAACTTTAAGTATTCTGCGACTACAATATTTTATATTTTACTTAATTGCGACAAATGTTCTTTGTAAGCATAATATTTACTTAACCGTATATACTCGTTATATTTAAAAGTATAGGAACCAAATAAAATTTAGTTCAATTTTATGTTATTTTAATGTTTATTATCCTTTTTCGATCCTTTCTCTCTCTTGATCATTAATTTATTTCATTTTTAATTTCATTTAAAAATGGTTAATAATTATATATTTTATATATATTATTTGCGCACTTCATTCTCCATAGAGTATGAGATCATTTATTCACATTTTATATCATTGATTATATATCAAGCGAAATTATAAATATCATAATTTATATTCTATTTCGACGTAACAAGAAATGTTATCTTTTAATTTTCAACGATGCCAACACATTTTTTATCATTTCAGTAACAGATTGAATAATCTTAGACTGTATTCAACTTTTTGCAAAAATCTATTTTTATAACTATTCGTTTAGTTATGAAATATATTATATTATTGCAATTTCTGTATTTCTCTTTCTCTATTCACGTGACCATCTGTTAACCTCATTTTCATAGAGAGCCGCACATATAATGCGATCCAATCAACTTAATCCGCGGTATCAAAGCATTTGGAATCCAAACGGCCTGATTCGAATGTTAATGAATACGAGAAGCACGTTCCTGGGAGTTTCGCGCGATTGTAACCAAACAATTCGTTAGCAACTAACGAGATCCTCGTTACCAGCTACGTGACGGCAAGAATGATTGGAGTAAAAAGCGCGAGACGGTGAGTGATCTCTCTCTTCCGAGTAAGCTCAATTGTCATAGCTTAAAACCGAACGACAAATCCCGTCCAGTCCCAGCAACAGGTTGCACTCGACACTAATTTGTGAGATCGTCGTCCCGCGTCCGCCCAATTAAGAATCTTAAATCGACTTCGAACTAGTTTCTTTCGAATGCAAGATCGACGTGACTGTTAACAGGCAACAAATCGCTGTCATAAATCATCATTTAAAGACAAATTGTTATAGTATTATTGCTTTAAATAATTAAAACTTTTCAGAAATTTAAACTCTCCAGAAATAAAATAGCCAAGTTTTTCTGGAAGCAAATTATAAATGCAGCGCATTTATAAGTATCTTTTAATGTTACGCTACTACTGAATGTATAGTACTTTTGTCGTTCGCGAATTTCTATTCTTTTCGAATTGTATAAAGCATATCTTTTGGAAAAACGTCAAACGAGGAAATTGTCTATCTTGCCGCTATCTTTCCATTTGCAAACGGAAAAGTTGACTGATTATCATACTTTGCGAGCGGTTAGCGGCAGTCGTATTAAAAGTTGTTCGAATAGTTGAGCGAAGCATTTCCTCGAATATACAATTTAAACTTAAGCGGGGAAATGCACATCCTTACTGGCCGCAATTCCGCATTCTCGCCATTGCAACGGACCGTCGAGGGAAGAGTTGATGGAAAGGGCTGATTCGCACTAGTCTCTCACGTGAAGTGCGCAAGAATGCCAATCTCGGGAATAGAACGCGAGAAGTCTCCAAGAAAATAAAAGGATTGAGAAAATAGAAAGAAAATGAAGCGAAACTTGCTCCCGAAAATGCTCCGAATGCATACGTAATTTTTATAAAGAATGAATCATGCAACGAGCAGATAGATACGGGCAGATAGAGTAACTCTGTTATTACACGCGATGCGATAGGGATAAGAGGCAAAGACTAATTTGCCAAACTTAACTGAGACAGCTTCTTATCAAGTTACACAATTTTCTAATTAATAAAAAATGTATGTTTAAATAATAATATATCCATCAATCTGTGGAAAGTATAATTTTTTGAAAAAAATTTTCCAGAAGCTTTTTACGAGGTTAATAGCTTTACTGGTAACGAATTTTTATTTTTTTCTCGATCCACGTTTATATGGTGGTATATCACGATACTATACGTCCAGCGATACTCGACGTTGCACGCAAAATAAAAAAATGTAGGAGGAAAATCCTGTGTAGTCCACTTTCCATGATTTACCCCGGCGTATGCACACACAAACTCTCTCTCTCTCTCTCTCTCTCTCTCTCTCTCTCTCTCTCTTTCTCTCTCTCGGCTAGGTGATATATACGCATGCCCTCGCAGGCGCAGTATTCGAGATAATTTGAATTTGCCGAGTGGAATATAATTTAATAAAACTTTACCGCCGCGGAATTCGCATTAACTACGCATTACCTTAGCTCTCCTTTATCTCGGCGCTGCTTACTTTACCATAGGATTGTTTTAGTAAACAAGAGAGCAAATTTCTTTATTAAGATTCACGACCGTCACGATACTACCGTCTGACAGCATTTTCGGAACATGGAAATAATTTCTTCTTAGCATTATCGACTATGCTTGCATGTACGTGGTAGTCTCTATAAATAACTTCTGATTCACGAGATTAGCATAGAATGTTTCGAAATCGTGGGATAAATTCGTGCAAATTCAAAACGCCATTGATACGTGCTGTCCGCATTTAAAGTCATCGAAATTGTTTCATTTTACGTTTCTTTGTTAAAAATCAAGTAATGATTTTCCATTAACCAGAAAATATGTAAGATAATTGCGAAAACTATATTGAGAAAATTTATAATGCTGTTCAATCGCATGAAGTATTCAATTTTCCATATGAAATCCAACATGAAATTCGGTTCTCTATTAATTCCAATGCAATGGAATTGGATATACGTCGATAACACATTACAAAGGCGTGATTCAATATAATATCCATACAAAATCGCTCAAAATCGTTCTAACAATTTATATTGATTACGTCATATCTCAAGCATTTCAATAATAACTTTGTAAATCGTATAGAAATTGCCATATCAAATAAATATATTATATACCCTCTCTATATATTAAGTGTGTACCAAAACGACAATATCAAACTACACTATTAAATTCGTAATGGCAAATTATGGCCAATTTAAATTATTTTTAATTATTTCATAAGTCACTGCTCCTATTCAATATGTCGCTAATTTAATTAAACAATGGAGTTAAACAATTTATTCGAGAAAATTTATTAAATTTAATTCAAATTTAGCTTATTATTTACTAAGTACACACATTAATATGGACGATATTTATTTGGAAACTAACCATAGAAATAGATTGATTTTGTTATACACAACATAAATACATTTTGTTATATGAAAGTTAAAAATAACACAAAATGTTATTTTTAAGGGAACGGAGTTCTGAATGTATACTTCATTGGTATAATAATATAGGTACCGTTGCTCCTTTGTTATCTAATACACTATAATATTATTATAGTATATTAGTCAAGGCATATCTCTTCTACACGTAATTATATACATATTTATATGTACAAATATGTACTAAAAATGTGTCACAGTTATAGAGTTAACATAACTGTTACTATTTCTTTCCTATTCCTATTGTGAAAATTATTTTCACATACGAAGTTTATGAGTGTTATCGCTATTACGCGATCTCAATTGTCAAGAAATCAATACTCCGAAATAAACGCAATATTTTTCGACGATTTTGAGATACGATCCGTTGCTTGCTGTTATTACTAGATGTCATCAGTTTTGTTGGCGATTTTGCTAAAAGCCTTTTATGACGCATATGGAGATTGCAAGGAGATCAGATCCCGGAAAGCGTGATCATCCAGCGACTACAGCCTCATGCATATTCCAAACTGCACTCGTCCGTCAGCTTGGAGAGCCCACTTTTAGCACTGTTGTATTCCGACTGCCACATAACTTGCATCACGTGATTGCCTCTGTGTATATACGGTGATGGTTGCTATGGGATAGTTACTTTAGAGAATAGAATGTTTCCCGGAAAACTAAAATTACGTTCATTAAACTTTAATAATGTAACATTGCTACTCTGTGAATATAGCTTGGTAATGTAACTGCCATAATTGTTGCCACATTCAAAATGCTTATTGTTAAAATTATGTCGTGTAGAAACTGTTTCTCTCTTTTGTTGCAACTCTTGAAGAAACAAATTGCATTATTTATTCGACGTATCGCATCGATAGGTGAACAAGTGTTCAACCAATTCTAATTTAATCAAGTACACTAATCATGAAAATCATTAAAATTTCTAAACATACAGCTTTTCTAATATTTCATTAATTTGTTTAATTTAATGTACATACATTGTACTAATCCTCTGAGATATAATATATATCATTCATTTTAGAGCATCATAAATATCTGTTTAAGAAAACGATATCGTAGAATAATGTTTGAACAACAAGAACATAAATCTGCTGACGATAAAAATCTTTTTCTGCTTCTCTCGGAACCATTTTCGTGGCCCTTCTACAGTTTCGGCGTCGATCGTAAATTTTTGACCGGATGGCATTCTTTAAGGCTACGTCGGCCCTTTTTTTCGATGCCCTGAAAAATGTCGTTCGCGAGCAGCGAATTTGCGGAAAACGCCGACGTCGTTGAGGAGATCAAAAAATGGCTCTCTCCCTTTATGGGTGAGATGGGAATTTCACCGCGGAATGCGCACCATTCTCCTGTGAGAGACATTTTGAATTAAGAGAGATCACACGAAAATGCATACTCGCGCAGTTATTCCGCAGATAAAATATCAATTTTGATAGTGACTATAAATCGGCACTTTTTACGCGAAATAATTGAGACGGTATTGCTTTCAGTGCAATAATACGACTTACAGCTAAATCATTCTTCTTTGTTACTCTGTTTGCAATATTATAACGCGTAAAGTTACGTAAACGTAAAATGGCGAAAATAAAAAATGCATCCCCTTAAATACGGTGTACGGTGTAATAAATCCCCCTCTTTATATTGTGCCGTATTGATCGTCATTACAGTCGTTTAAAATTCAAGCTATGCAGCGAAAACGTATAATAGAGTAATATATCATAAGCGGTGCAACATTTTCACAAAAATATGAGAAACGCATGCTACGTTATATCCTTCTGCATAATGTAACATAATGCTATTACCGTATTTTGTCACACGAGTCGAAGTGTGTAATATCAAATTTGTAATGCAATAGAGAGCAGTTATATGCAATTGTTTTATTGTGATCGTTTTTTAACAAGATATATGTTAAGAGTCATTGATGCAAATCACTCCTACGAACAAGAAGCTGTTGTTGTTACATCAACAATATAAAATGGTGATTCTGAATAACTAAATGCGGGCGCGATTATATGTCGTAGAGAATAATAATACTCGGTTGAAATGTACTCGACGATTCTCTTTAAATTAACGATGTGATGCTTGCCGTTTACACGTATACGTAATACATATACGAAAGCACGAAAGTCGGAACTTTTATGAAGCTAATACGCAGTTGCTTCGAGTTTCTAAAGTCGTGCACCGGTTTATCCCTCACGTCCCGAGCATATATTTAACGCTGCAGCGCTTATTTGCACTGAAAAATCGCGTAAGCTAGTAAAAGCGTAGGAATGTCACAAAGCTGCACTTCCTTCGCCATTCGACGACGCCCGAAACATTTTCACATTTTTGAAAACGTTTCCCTTTGTGACATAAGCAATTCATTTATTGTAATATAGGTACATATTTCCAATACATCAGTTAATTCTATTAATTCCTTCTGGAGATCCGTGTATGTTTTTAATTCATAAAAGGGATTTCAAAATTCTCGAAAATAATTTGAAATATCAATACAATAAATAAAGAAATAATGGGCTTCTTATAATTCAATAAAAAAGAAAAATTTTTAATTTGAAATATATTTTATTGTTTATATATATTTAAGGAAATTTCTCAATAGCAATAAATATGATTTTAAACGAGAATATTTTAGAAAATCTTTATACATATATATACTATCACTACTTAAAAAGTTATATACGCAACGAATTATCAGAGTGAATTGTCGCCGCGAGTTGCAGTTGTGACAAATCTTGTGTGTGGCCAGAAGGACTTTACGCTATTCACGTCCCCGGCTTTCACTCCGGCATAATCACGCGAGATGTCAGAACCACGCCGTGATGTACGGGCGCTCGAAATCGCCCAAACTTTTGCATAGTTACCGTAAATACGTGCAACTTGGCCAGGGAGCCTATCAAAGATCGCCGGTCGCCTTATCCCCGTCACGTTCCGCGCGTAGATTTCATGCTCTCGCAACACTGCGTCTCACGCGGGCCGAAAAATCGCCAGGAACGTTAACCGCATTTCCTCGACCGAAACTCACGAAATCCGTTCGACCTGGATCCCGCCCATAAAGCAAACTGTGTCCCGTTCGTCGCGGAATAAATGACGGCTGAAAGAGCACGCAGAAAATTCGCCGCGTAAAATCGCATGCGGAAAAGCGCAATGCGTGTATCGCTGTCACGTCCGAGAAATAGATTGCATATATCAATGCATGCAAATTTCAAAACTTGTGCTTGAGAATTTTTAATCTCGTTCTCTAACTGTTACATGTTGCCTTCGTAGAAACGAATTAAAAATTCCTTTCTATGATATAAGAGGCAACAATATATTTGCGTGCTTGTTATTGCATTCAGAATAGCTCCTGTGTTGTAATATTATTTTCAATAAAGGTAATATTTCCTGATATTTAAGTATTTTCTGTGCATTTAAATGGAATTGAACAAAGACAATTTCAAATATGATGCAATTCTGAAGAAAATAAGATTTCAGTTCAATTTCGATGTTTGATAATCCACATCTCATTATGTAGGGTACTAAAGGTTGTCACCAAATACGAAAATCAAAGTTAAATCTCAAAAATTAGATTCAAATCTTACTTTGTTCAGAATTGTACTATGTTATACGAAATTTTGTATCATCTTGTCCTATCATATTCTTTACAAAAATGCTATTTATTATAAAAAAAAAAAAATCTACAGAAACAGAAAATAGATATAGTTAGGTACATTATTTTGCATTACAAAATATATATTTCTCCTTTAATTAATTCTACGAAAGATACTTAAAAAGTTAGCAAAATCGACGACTTTATCGTCAAGAGGGATGCCGGTGGTGTGGCGGGACTGATGTGTCTTACGGCATTTTAGTGCAACAGATGTACGGATCGAACGGAGCAAGCGTCGGTCTACCAATGGGCATGACCACGCTGAAGGGCACAACCGGTACTCTGGGGACCCTGGGGAATTACGGCTCGGGGATGGGAGTAACGGGGGCCACGACCCTGCCACGGCCGGGAAACTGGCTGCGCCCTGCGGGCCTCAGGCTCGGGCACAGCGCGGCCCGGGTCCGCCTCTACTGCCAGGCAAAGTGAGGAGCCATGGTTCCGACAGGTGAGGCATTTTGCACTTTTCCAGATATTCTGTATTGTGTTTTCAAACAGAAAATGCGTTGTTACATTTCCTCTTATCATTTTTTTTAACTGTAGTACTACTCGGACATTTGTGCGAAATAACTGCAGTATTCTCTTTCACAGTTCTCTCTCTCCATTGTAAAGAAAAGTATCACAAGTATCACGTTATCAAAAGGAAGGAAAAATGATAAATTATTAAAAATTTTTTAATCTTAAAAAAAATACAGTGTATCCTTGAAAAGACATTACAGTTGAATTTTTGTTAATGTTTAAAATACTTTCACTGAATAAAATGAAAATTCTTATGCGTTATATGTTAAAACAAACTTTTCCAAAAATATATATTGTTAAACATTTTTTTTTATTTGACTCTTACAATGTCCCTTTTACCTTTCGCTTATGTTTATATCAAGAGTGTCCTTTACCAACTTTTATATTATTATTTCTTTTTATTTTAGCAAAATATCCAACGAGGACTTGCAATCAAATTGCAACAAAATCATTATAATCGTATATGAACAGATTATTATAACATTTTTTTTATACAGTAGTGAAAAAGATCATTGTCAGAGTTTTATGTTAGATGCCAGTCAAAATGGCAAACGCTTTAAGAAACTCGATCAGGATCATAGACTGTTTTTATAACATTTAGATTAGAATCGAGAGAGATTGGAGGAGGTGCGTACTTTTTGTTGCAAGAACAATACATCAGCCAATCTAAAATGGGCCGATTCTCTTTCCATCGCATTATATACATCACCGTTATTGATCAGACCTTTGAAAGTCTGTTACTCTTTCGTCATAAATTCAAATTCGCGAAGAGAATGTGTGAGAGACGAAAAATCAATGTAAGATTTAAATCAATATAAGACTTATTTTTGAGGTTTTCGAATTATACGCTATTAATGAATTAATAAATAAATAATAACAAATTTAATATAATGTTTCGTATCATAAAAATATTTTTACAAATTTATACGTCGTAATAAAAAAATGTATTGTGTGTTAAAATAGATGTTTACAGATAATATTCTTCCATTTTACAATTATCGAGGAAAACATTTAAAGAAAATTATATTCAATTACTTTGAAGAATGTAACAAATTTTAAAAAAAAAAAAGTGCTGGAAGTTTTGAGATATATACTTTCCGTATAAAAATAAATATTATATAGATAGAAGCAATTCAATAAAATCAAAATTTAATAATACAATTTTATAATTTAAATGAAAAATTTCTTATTTTATCTTAAATACTTTTTAAGGACATATCTATTTCTTATTGAAATAATTGTTTATTCATATTTAGCCAGATATTTTAAATCGCTGAGTTACTTTTCAATACAATATAGAATTATAGAAGAATCTATAGTTTCATTTTTTGTTTTGTTAAAAATACGTGTAATACATATTTACGACTAAAGCTAAGAATTCTCCTACCAAATATAAAACTAGTTAATAATTATTATGCGCTCATTTTTTGATAAAATGTATTAACACATCTAGAACCACTATCATTATAACTTTGTATTGCAATATGTTTTATTTAAATTGCAAAATCAATACTTCTCGATAAGAGCTAGTTTATATAAATAACTCGAGAAGATATATACGCATAAGACAAAGATATATATAAATATCACAGATAAAGATTAAATATAACAAAAAAGAGTTATTTAATCTCTTTATTCGTAATGCATATAATTTTTTACGTGCAATTTAATTGATACATATCTTCCATTTGTCTTTCAGTGACATCTCCTCCAGCCAGAAAGACGAGTGGTTTGTGTAGGTGAGTTAAAAATTGTAGTGCATCCGACAATCACGCCACTGTCATTCGTTCCGTTCTCTTTGAAATATAAGCGTAACTTGTGGAACTATGAAATTTTCAATTACAAAGAGTATGACCATTACCATTGTCACAATTACATGGTTTGCCTCGGGCTGGACGTTCTGTTATACTCATATACCAAAGACTCGTCGCTTTTCAAAGCGCAATTACGAGGCAATCAGGCCGCTGAATGTCAATGTTAAAAAAATGATATTCACAGACGCCTCGCCGTAACTTCGATATATCGACTGCTAATTATTCAACGTGATTACGTGATTACGCTTTTCACGGCTATTCCGAATAATTACGTATTATTATTATGGCACAATGATGGCTTTTGTGTATTATGAAAAGCTGAGCGTGGTACTTAATAGAGAAATATTATTGTATATAGATACGCGATACTTTGCAACAACTAAATTTTATTAAAACTTAAATGAAGCAAGTTTCATCATCGCGTAAATTATGATATAAAGGTTATAGAATTTCAGAGATTATTTAGAAAGTATGTGTCAGTGCATAAAATATTGTGTATATTATAATTACCTTTGGAAGCATAAAGTTACCGCGACTTGCTTCTGTATATTAATTAAATATATAAGTTTTAATGTACACGCACAAAATTATAAGTAACTTTTATAGAAGTTAAAATATTGAAAAGATAAAATAAGTCATATTTACAAAAGAAAATAATTATCTTTTATCCGCGTTTAATTTTTATCAATTTTTATATGAAAATCCAAAGTGCGAAATATATTCAAATATTACACGTTTGAACATTATTAGTTGCAATATTTTCTTTAAAAAGTGGACAATGTTACGAAATATACATTGTAGTCTGATATCACATGTGTATCTCTAAATTGGATTTTAAGTTTCTACGCGCGCTCACAGTATAAATATAATACAGTCCTGCTATAATACAATTTCAAGAGAACTAAATATGAGAAAAAAGCTTCATGCATCGCGATACAATACATTAAATTTTCATTTCACTGTTAATTACATTTAACCGTTTAATTCTCTGTCCCTTTGTAGTTCTAATTACACAAAAAAAAAAGCTCAGAATAAATTAAATCAAAATTAACTAGCGTTGATGTCGACAAAAGCGGCGATAAATCAAACAACGTGCATAATCGATTCGCTTTTGTGTCGACAGAGGCAGGCCTGGACCAGAGCCCGCAGGGTGAATCGGAGCGGTGGTGCCCTCACCGCCCCTGGGGGACGGGGCGACGCCAGACGTCGAATCGTCTTCTGCTGATATCGGTCGCGTGCTATCGGCGAACATCGAGCCACAAGTAACGCAGACGCAATTCCCAACTATCTTCTGACCTCCCTTAAGTATCATGGAGCCGCACCGGAAGTACGACCGGGTACGGTCAAGAGGAACGGAAAAATTGAATTTCGACACGAAGAACAATTGTGTAAATCCTTTTTATCTCGTTTTACGAAAGTCTATAATATGTTTTCCCAGAAGAAATTTCGTCGTAAAATAGACGCAGAGTATTCTTGAACGATGAAAGTTGGTTAGCTATTACGTAGATAAATGCGAACGAAAATAAATGGGGAAGGTGAGAAAGCGAGATCGATATTCCGACATTCGCGGATTTGTTTGCGCCGCTAATCAAGCTATTAATGAAGTAAACATATTTTCACGATGATCGAACGAGTGCTGTTTTTGAAATTCGCTTGGGTGGATACATACAAATTGTTTACAAGAGGGAGGGAGAAGCGGGATATATCGTCGACGTAATGCGAGGCGCGGACGACACGCGGTCCGAGAGATTATTGGACAAAAATTAATTACAAACAGTGTGAATGGGTGTCATGTGTGCGTACATAACGCGTGCGTGTGTGTGAGTGTGAATAGAATGGGAGTAATTTAAATACACGCACATAGCAAAAGGGAAGAAAGGGAGCTTCGATCTCGTAGTGCACGTGTGCGCAATGAGTTTTCGTTACATAGCCTAGTCACGTAAGTCAGGTGTTTCTCGATGTGTATTCTGTGAAGCAGTAGAGAGAGAGAAAGAGAAGAACGCCGTTTTATTCGTACGGATCGCATCCGCCGTTCACGGTAACGATTTTCGCGGAAGTCTCCATGAACTCGGTAACTTGTATTGTTTATTGCAATCGATAATTACATCGCGCGTGATTCATTAATTATATTAATTTAAATTATCAGTAAAGTAATATAGTATAATATATATATATATATATATATATCTCAAAGATGGCCAACTTTTTGTCTATTAATACTATTATGGATTCCAAATCTTTGATGTGCTATTCGGCAAACAATCATATTTTGAGACGAAGAATATATAATGAAATAATGAATTGTAACAAATCTTACTCAAAAAAGCTGTAGGATTTAAAAAATAAATCCCTGTAAGGTTAAACAAAAGAAAACAGTAATCTTATACGTTCTTCTTTAGCACAGCAAACAAAAAGGTTTTTTCCGTTTAACAAAGTTTATTTCTTTTTCTGTTTTACATTAATTTTAAAGTAAATTTAGAAAACGCAGCGAAAGAGAGCAAATATAAAAAATAGATTTTAATAGAGTACTGTGTTATTTCTGGATTCTTAAATTTTTCTCTAACAGCATGTGCTTTTTTAAGCGTGGCGCTAAGAATGTCTTTGCGTACCACTAATGGATTGGTCCTTCCTGATATATAATATATATATTGCGTATTCATAGTATTCATAACGTATTTCTATAAATGTATCAACAAAAATAAAACAGTATGACAAAACAAACATCGAATTAAACTGCCGACTATGATGGCAAATGTACGAACATACTCGTATTTATAAAACAATTCTTTTTTTTTTGAAGTATTAAATCACTGTTTCTACAATTTATGATATTTGCATGTACAATATCTTTTCGTAATTACATAAAATGTTGTAAATTTTGTTCTAAATTGAAAATCGTATATGCGCGATTCAAAAAAAAATGTCGAGAAAAAAAAGTTTTTACTGAAATTGCATGGAAAATTGTTACCGTGAAATCATTATGTACACGCACGCGCGTATCTGACGCAAAAACGTGCTTGAAATGCATTAATGCATGTGTATTGACCGACAAAGCTATAATAAGAAATTGCAATTTATTTTATCCATAAGAAAAAATTTATTCATGAATAAAATCAGCTTTCGTCGTCTGTTTTTTCATTTGACAATTCACAGCCAGCAGGGTTGGCAAATTCCACATTTTTTGGATAAAATTCATGCCAATGGTAAAAACCGATATTTTTCAGAAAAAAAAAAAAACAGGAAAAACTGGCCTTTTCTACTAAAAGCAAAAAATAAATGGAAAATTTTGTTATCGGTATACTAATTCAGTATTTTAGTATCACTATTCTATAGTTTAACGTCAATTGAGAGAATATTTTCCAATTTAAGCTTTATCCAAAATAAAATCCGTAACAGATTAAAAATCGACGTAACAAATAAATTAGTTTTTTGTTACAACATATTGAATGATAAACCAGATGGTGAATCAGACCTTTATTGATAAAAATTTTTAATTTCGTTACTATTGTATTTTTTTCTGAAACTAAAAAAAATTATAAAACATTTAAAAAATATATTTTATATATTAATTTGAAAAAGAAAAACTATCTTAAGGTGTTTTGTTATCATTGATTTGTTTAATTTTTTTTAAACTATCACATAATTAATATAATTTACTAATTAAAGTAAAAATATCTTTTTGCATAAATATATATTTTTAAATTATATATTAATCATTTTTTTTATTTTTGTCACTTTATTGAATAAAGGCCACTACAGTAATATTCGGAATTTACCATGGTTTTTCTATTCACTAGATTTTTCTAGCCGAATCTAACCAAATCTACTGATTAGCTCCTTACTGAATATGCTAGTTATGTATACGTAACTTCTTGCGTTCTCTCCAATACTGAAAAGAAACTTTTTAATTAAAGAGCAAACAGGTATACCATATTTCAATGAATAAATCCACAAATGAATTCGGACAATTTTTTTTCGACTGTTATTTTATTTGCTCTGATACAAGATTGTGTTAAAAAGCACTTCGGAGCTGGTACTTGCAATTTCTTTGGACATCATAAATCAAGAAATTCTTTCTTCAGCGACTATATACTAGTACCTCGTGTAGCTTTCTACGAGGACAATCACTTTCCTCCTCCGCTTCTGAGTCGGCGAAGCGGGAGCACAAAGCGAGCGGATACTTCGCGAGCGTGTACTTGTAATATACTTGTATCTACCATTAGTCGTTCAGCTTTGTGCCGTTTCCATAGATTACGAATGCGAAAAAGGAAAAGCATATACATATGTAGAAGTTATAATGATGAGAGCGGAGTGAAAAGGTAAAAGAAAAGTAAGAGAATTTATCATTAACATATGAGAATTTTAATTTCGTGACTTTAGCGCATATCTCATGTCGCAGTGAACGACGGAATTACTGGTTGATAACTTACGTTTATCATGCTCGAATATATAATACATAAATTAAATGAAACTTCGATCGACAAATGATAATAAGATCTTGAATCTTCACGTTGAAGTAAAAAATTATTTTTGGTTATGATTATTAAAAACTGAGTAATTAAAGTAATCTATAATATATTACAGATTGTAATTAAAAATTATTTGTAGAATATCTTAAAAAATTTTACTTCGCAAAGCAAGATACAAATTTATTATATTTACCGCATGTTCATTTCTCTCCATTCGAGTTTGATTATACTATATCGATCTGTGACCAATAATAATAACGATCTGCGTGCGATCTTTGCAAGGAAAAAATTAGGTATCTCGCCAGTACTATTTCATACTTTGACCAACATATCCAAAACACGTCGCCGATTTTACATGTATGACGAAACATCGAAGATATCTTCATTTTTACTGAATCATCGAGTAGCCTTGTTCGTATAGCTTTTGCGAATCTCGCATGATATAATATTTGATCGGCATGCATATCAACGCCGCCACGATTGAGACATTTACGAATCGAGCCGACGGACTATAAATCAGAAGAGTGCGATTGGTCAACGTTCTTCGTTACCAAGATCATTTCTTAGATCACGATAATTATTTTCAACATGTTTGTCCTTTTCAGCTCAGGCCAAGTGCTATTACCATTCATAATTAGCGCATTATTATACAGTTTTATTAAAAATTAATTTATAGGATAATAAAATAGAGCCAACAAAAATAATGTTTACAAGTAACGTTAGCAAGTAAATGACAAATTAATCTGAGATGCAAAATATTTTAATGCAGACTGATTCTGTGGCAACTGAGCTGAAATGGATTCACGGAAATGTAATTTGTTTGAAGATGAAAAGTAGAAAAGTGTGCCTGGATTATGCGGAGTTGATTTAAATGATCTAAACTAGAGAAGATGAGCGAATGGCGATAGTATGATATACGCGCGAGAGGAAAATTGAGGGAAAAGAGAGAGAATGCGAAAAGCAGAAAAGGATTCTCACACGATTGATATACAATACATACTCATTGAGCGTATTATTCTTTTTCTCACAAAGTTATAATCAATACAATAGCTATAATTAATAACGCCTCTATAAAAATACTGATGGAGTAACAATTGAATTTCAAAGATTAATTTTTCGAAATCGTGTGAGGTCCATAAATGCAAATGGACAGATTTCGCGGTCCTTTGTGGTTCGAACACCACGGTTAGGATAAGCGAGTAGGTAAGCAATTCCGATTGACGGATTCGGACACACGTAAGCTAGTTAAACTGCCATGATCAGGACAGTAAAAGAAGAAATGTACGAGATATTAGTGGAAATTTAAGTCTGAGAAGGAGAGTATCTTACAATTAGTCTTAATTTGACAGCTCACAGTGAGTTGTTAAATACTCGTGAATGATTAGCGACAATTAATCTGTAGCATATCTACTCAAAAGACTTTAGAAAATTTTCGGAGGTATATTTTAATTTTTTCGATACGTTAATAAAATGGCCAGAGAATTTTATTGACATTTTTTAAGCTCTTCCACTATATAGTCGATTTAATTACGGTGCACGCGAGATCAATGGAAGAGTGTTTTACAATGAAAAAAAAATAACAAGAATTTTTAACACGTATGTTAGTAAGAATTTAATACGCGCAACAAATGATATATTAGTTCGCGAAGAAAGCGTAAAAATGCACGTTATCAAGTTATTAAATTTGATGCCACAGTGCGGAAAAGATTGACGTGATATGTCAAAATGTCTCGTCCAGTAAATATATATGCGCCGATTAATGTAATACTATATATTTCTAATGCTGCATAGCATTGTCCGATAGAAACATATGCAAGAAGTGAAAAGAATAACTGAATTGTCTAACTCTATTGTCGAATAATCAAAATATTTAAAATCTCTGTTCAGCAAACTCATCTTTTTATTTCTTGCCTAATATTTCTTGGAATAAACATCTAAATTAAAAATAATTGTTCTAAAATTATGGGAAAAAATTTTCAGAATGTGTATTTTAATTTAAAATGATCAAGCCACAATGATAAACGTCAATTGCAAAAGGCAAATAATTTTATATTTATATGCATATCAAATTAAAATACCATATCGCATTCTGCATATCACAGTAATCGACACATAAATTCTTTAATTTTATTAATCATAATTAAACAATTTTAAAACAATCCGTGACTTAATGAGTAAATTTGGTAAAGCTTTGATTCGGCATAGCCGATCTGTTGGGAAAAAGAGGGAGAAGCGCATTTATACCGTGTGTACTTTCAAAATCAATGTACGTATACCTGATATAAAGGCAACTAAAGAGATAAGTTAAAAGTGGAACAATTTTGGGAATGTCCAAAATACTCGTCTTCTAACGGTTTAGAAAATACGAGAGAAATCTAGTAGAGAAATTTCGCGTAAAAAATGTATAGGATAAAATGATTATAATATATGTAACTTGTTGCATAACGTCGTGCGATATTCCATAAAACATTCCACGAGAAGGTATAGATCTTTAATAAATATACACATTTCTACTAGAGCGCAGGGTGAGAACCTATAATTATAATGCAGATGCAGATACCGATTATTTTTTTTTAATTTATAAATACACCACAAATAATTAAAAATATTTTATTTTGTTTGTTTTTAATCATAATTTTTAACTAAAGACTTGTGAAAGTTCTGCATTAAAATTTGTTTATATTAAATATATGCCATGACATATATTCCTCGATAATTTTCTTTGTTTTTACTAGATTTTCAAGCTCGTTATAGCGCAAAGATTTATTAACTGAAAATTCATAAAATGGGAATAGAATGTTGCAACGCGCTTGTATTTCCTGAAAGTTTAGAAAAAAATCTTAGATAAATCTATACAATATAGACAGATGTTGGAAAGGCAGAAGAGTTAACGAATGAACTTATATTGAGCGTTCGGTGTGATTGTGCCCTTAGAATTTAGCGATAATAATAGTGATAATACGAAATAAGGGATAACGAGAAACAGAATTAGAATTTCTCTATAGAATCAGGCGATGCATTACTCTCTTTAATTCATGTTATTTCTATCATTTTAAGATGAGCTACTGGATTATAATATATACGGGTGTGTGTATTTGAAATTTTTAAAGAAACATTATGTCCTAATAATATCAAATAGTAAGTAAAGTATGTACGTGACCACATTTTTACAAATTTGTCATTTTATGTCAAATCTATAAAAAAAGTAATAATAGTTAATTTATAAAGTTTACTTAATGTTTAATTAAATTTATAATTCTTATTATCAATCGAAATTAGAGTAAACAATATTCAAAATACATTTGATGAACGAAAGATGAAATACACGCGTGTAAAATGAGGATAAAAGTGGTCTCTGCCAATTGCCACTTGGTAAAGAAGAGATCTGTCTATACCAGTTCGTAAAAGTCAGTTTTACACGTTGTATCTCTACAATTCATGTAAAGAAGTACACGAGTGTTATTATCTTCGTTGGACGATTAATAATATCATAAACAATTTTGACTAGGTGGCCACATGCGAAAATTTTAAAGTTAATTATTCTAATTTATTTTATGAGATTTTCGACGAGAAGTTCGATTTACGCATCGCCAGATTTTTTCGAAACAAATAACTCAATTCCACTCTTCGATAAAACCTTTCAAATGTGAGATACTTTACCTAAATATCTAAATCGATAATCGAAACGATTGAGCTGTCGCGAGACATGCGTGATAAAATCGGAATGGAATAAAAGTTCTAGCAATGTGAGTAGTTAGTACGAGGGGAGTATTTTCACGGATGTGGTAATTTATCACTTACAGAGAGAAAAAGATATAAGCGGACAATAATAAACCATTTTGGACACGATTTATTCCAGTAACCGCCTGCAAGATAATCGAGCTAGCATAACGAAAAGAATTCATACAATCATTCACCGCGATCGCCATCGAGAACATGGAAATACTCCCATCAAAAGAGTTTTCAGTCTAGCACTTCTCTATATTCTTTGCTGCGATAGCATGTTAAGAGAACGACTCTAAATAAAATTACAACCCTCTCGATTGAATTTCTAACTGCGAATTAAATATTATGTTAGGCAACAAGCCGTAGGTTAAGCTTTTATTAGTTTTATATTATAATTAAGTAATAATTATCTTCAATTGATTGTAAATTTCGACAAAAAAAAACATAAAAACGTGCAAAAAATGATGATTTCTTAATACGTATGAAAGATCTGAGCACTAAATGTAGCTAAAGATAACTTTAACAATACACATTGTTGCTAAACATTTTACTCGATAATATGCCTGATGTAATTTAAATTTAAATAATAGTATCATTGTATCAAACAAATCATTAACAGAAAATCTCAGTTCCATTTAGAAAAGGCTGCTATTGAATATGTATTGTCCGTTATTAATCGAGCACGTCATAGTATTGTCATCTCAGAGAACATCAACCATCGTAGAGATCATCGTACATGTAATACGATATTATAGTGTTCGTATTCTTATATAACTGGACTTTCCACTCTCGGAATTGATCGAACGCCAGATTGATCGAAAAATAAAAAATCGAATATGTGATATTTATTAATAAAAAATAATGCAAATAAGCTATTGAATAATCTGGCATAGCATTTAATATAATTGGCTTGAACGAAAATTGATAAATTTACATATAGAATAGAGATTACAAATTTAATAACGCGATTTCTATTTACGAATAATAGTTGCAACGCGTTAGTCACGTTCTATCATTTTACGATACTTTAATTTCACAAAGAAATATCTAGAAGAAAAGTAAATAACTTTTCACAAATATATATTCGCTTCACTAGATGCAAAGAAAATAAAAAAAAAATTTATAATCAAAGCTCGCGTTGGCAACTTCGAGAGTACGGAGCATGACGTAACAATAAGTAATGGGAAACAATACAATAATTTTTCATACTGTTTTTACTTTTTACTACTATGATTACGTATCTTTATAATCTTATTCTTATCGAATATTGTATATTTAGCCGCGGTGCGTATCGAATGATGCATTCTTTAATGCATTTTCTTGCATCTTCTTTAATGCCGCAAAAATTGTCCTCCGCAGGATTCACAGTCGAGAAAGTATTACTTTAATGACTAGATTTACCGAGAAATTTACAAGTAATTACATAAAAAAGTTTACAGCTTTGCACGACTAAAGCAATGTATACAGTGAAATTTTAAGGTATAAAGCTGAAGCTTTAAACCTAACGCCATAAAAAATTAACCAATCGCAATCGAATATAAAGAAAATAATCGACTATAAATGGTTATAACTTCAGGTTAGGTTTTACGCCTGAAAATTTTATTATAGACGTCGCTTTAGAATTTGTTAAGGAGTTCGATAAATCACGAAGATAGGAATCTAAAAATCTAAAGATGCAGAGATCCGAGATATATGGGGTCCAAGAATTCCAGAATGTGACGATTCGTAATCTCAAAATCTGGAAAAACCTTTCAGACATTCAAGAATCAAAGAAAGGACAGAATTTCTCTGTTTCTCTCTCACGTCTATCTATCCGAACGATATCGACGCAAAATACGATTTATATTTTTATACTTTTGCTTCAAAAAATTTTGAAACGTTTATCGTTAAACTTTTATCTCCTATCGAATAAAGCAGACTCACTGTGAACTCTGTAGAGCCTATCTTTTGCAGCAATCTGTACTGTAACACGACTTTACATCTTATGCTCTCTAGTTTGTATCTATAGCAGTTGCCGAGGATTCTCGATTATAATATTAGTACGAAATAAATAAGCTCGCGTGTACTGGTGTGCGTATGTTTCGTGTGCTTGTACGTATGCAACTCGAGAAAGCGACAGAGAGAGAGAGAGAGAGAGAGAGAGAGATGGCTCGCGTGTGTATTTATCTCAAGAGCGGTTCGCAATCGGCGTGTAATACAAGAGAGAAATATTATTTCCTGATCCTACAAAAAGGAACGGCGATAAGCGAAGCTTTGCGCGGATTTCATGACAGTCTTACGAGATCCCAAATCAGAAGAACTCTGACAGAGAGTACTTCACCTCCGTATCGTATGTTAACATGCTTTCAGTGTAAGCGTTTCGTAAGCTAGATTTCGATACTCCTGATACGAAGCATACAATTGAAGAAGACGAATAATTGCGCTATGATTTCTGCGCATTTCATCTCCAAGAATTATGCAGCATAAAATTGTAATTACGAAGGAAAAACTCTCGTTAAAGTACAAATCTGCAGGGATACCGAATTGTTACAATATTTTATCACTCTTAACGACAATCTTATCTTTTCTTATTTATTTATTGCCCTACAGGAATTTTAAACAAATCGGAAGATTTAATAAACTTTTATTTAAATTTTATACATTCTCTAATTATCAAATCCAATTCTTTTGTCTGAGCATTTATCGATCTTAATTTTCGTAAATCGCGAGATTTCGTGTAATAAAATGCAATAATAATAATTCTTAATTCGACATTACGTCGATAAATATACAAGAGCTTATTGCTGCATGCAGAATTGTAATAAGTGCGCGATATCGTCAAGTTTGTTAAACGATATCGTAAGAGTTATTTAACAAATCTTCTATTTGATATTGCACAAGATGACACGGTGTGTCATGTCAGCGCTCTTATGCAGATCGCCGTCAATTAAGCAAGAGATCGATGAGAAATGTCGAAAGAAACGAATGGAACCATTGCAGTCGATAGACTCGATGAACGTGTTAGTTTAAATATAAACGTGCGTTACTGTTATTTACTACCATATCAAGATACCATATCCGCGCATATCACGTGTGTAATAATAAATGAAGCAAGATAAAAATCATAGACTGCCGT
This sequence comes from Cyphomyrmex costatus, assembly GCF_001594065.2. NCBI lineage: Eukaryota > Metazoa > Arthropoda > Insecta > Hymenoptera > Formicidae > Cyphomyrmex > Cyphomyrmex costatus. The sequence goes on along the minus strand of NW_017279244.1, from coordinate 152,261 downwards.
TTGGACTAGCATCACAAATTCATGTACATCGTACACACTTTCATACAGTTTTTAACATCCACGAGAATATTGCTGATCGATTTTACAATTGCGCGTCGTTCGAGAAACACGAACAAATAGTGCTCGTCCACATATATTCGACCGTCCGCTACCAGCAGGACATGTCGACACATTGCCATCGGTTTTTCAACGATATTATAGATACAAGTGCTTGAAACGTTTATTCGCGAATTTCCACTTTCCAAATTCTCTATACTTCGATTAAAAAATTCTGCGAATAACATTTATTTGTGAATACCTTTTGTGCAAAATTCAAAATCTTCACCATTTTGTCCTTATTATTTTCATCATTGTGATACAATAACACACACACAGTTTAAGTGGAAGTTGCTTAATAAAAATTTAAAAATCATGTTTGAATTATGTACATCCTTTATGCAAAATTGAACGAAAGGATATCTAAAAGATTTTGCAATAAACTATTCAGAAAAGTATGGGATTAAAAATCAGGTTTTATTGTTTAGTAAAGATTTTTTTAAATATATATATTTTATTTCACGGAGAATGTATGAAATATGGAAATTCGCAATAAACACTACAATATGAATGTTAACTTTTGTGACGAAGCGACAAGTAGGCCGTTCGAAAATCGCGCGATCAAAACGAGTCTCGTCAGATGAACTCGATAGAGATAGCAAATTATTGTATACCGATTAGAGATAGCGTATACGGACGCGTTCCTTCGATTGATCGCGCGATCGATCGGTTCCATAATGATCATGAACAAACAATGGGGAACTTCGATCCGCTTGGTATAAAGTAATTCAGCGCTTAAAAAGCCGAAAGAGAGGAACACTAATTATATCTCCGTAAATATTCTATAATATATCCAAAACAAAAAAAAGATAACCAAAGCATTGTAACCTTCTAGAGGCAAAGAAGAAATAGCGAAGTACCTAATCTTGTATGATTTAGTTCGACCACTGATTTGTCCATGTGTGTTCGTTACTGAAATATATGTTTCTTTAGTAAAAAAATTTTGAAAAATTTACACTCGCATGTTTTATTATATAATACCCTTTTATTCAAAGTTCCTCGTTCCTTTCTCTTATCACGCGAATCAATGTCAAAGCAAATAGCAAGTTGCATCACAAATTTTTTGTGTATTAAATTCAAATTTTAATAAGTCATAAGACATCGAAAAAATTTTAATCAACTATTGTATAATAAAATTTTATCATATATTAATCTGTTTTATATAAATATTAAAAGTCACAAATTTTGTAAAATCAAAATACATTTTTACAAATAAAATTATAAATTTCATTTAACAATTAAAATTTAGATTGCTAAAAGGTAATAATTTTTAATTTTTAGGATAATTAACAAAAATATGATGCAACTGCGCCATATCAATATATAAATTAACTACTCAATTTGACAAAAATAGATTTTTATTTGACAAATTAATTCACTCACTAATTACAATTTCATTTTAGTCGATTCTAAAAATAAAATCATTAATATCATTAATTATTAAGTAACAAATTTAATTTTAAAAAATGTGTGAAAATAATAAATATTTTTATATATTTATATTGTGTTATTTTTATAAAATATTTTTATGTATAATAATAATTTTTTTTATTATTATTTCCATTAGTATTATTTAACTATTATATTCTTTTAATTTTTTAATACAGTAAAATATAATACATAAGACTGTACTTAAGACAATTTTAGATATACGAATCGATTATGAATACCATGTCCACGATGCTAGAAATCAATTTCGATAATTATTACATTAATGGATACCGCCCAAATGACTTTAACCTTGATATATACGTTTAAAAAAAATATAAAGTTTAAAAAATAAAGTCCTGCTATATAATGACGAACATATGACTTTCCATATGAAGAAAGGTTCACCCTTCTTCTTACTCTTTGTATTTTCTTCCCTCTCATCATATTGTTTACCAAATTTTACTTCGTCTTTACGCAGCCTTAGTCTGTCATACACATTTTTTATTCTCCTCTCACATTTTTGCCTCTATTAATCTCGTTTCTAATTAAAACATCAATATTAACTTGGGTCATACAAATAAAATCGCGACGACTTCATAAACTTTATATACGCGACGCATATAAAAACACAAAATGTCTAATTGTTCGCTTCTAAACACTGAAATGTCACTGTCGCAGTAACTGCAAAAGTGTTATAGCGTCTTCTAGTACAATTCATCGATTCAATTTCAAGAAAGTCATATAGCCTTTAATTCGCATTGTATTACATTAATCAAACTATGACGAAAATGCAGGATTCATTATGTTAATATCATTTAAAAGAAAATAACAATTCGAGCAGGAACTTTTCGTAAACTTACTTTAAACGCTATATCAACATTACAAGTCAATCCCTATAGGCGCAGAATAGTGGTACAATGACACATAAACATAATTAACATTTAATTAAACTAAATTATTATAACTTATTTCTTATAATTAATAATAATTTATGTTTTTATTACGACCGACTGCTGCCAACCGAAGGTTGGCACAAAAAAAGGAGAAGTATGCGTTTCACCGAAGCGGATCGGTTGTCAGCTAAGATCTCCGTAACTATAATATATATTCATATCAACTTTTGGCTACAGACTTCTTATTGACCAAGCTTGGTTTAAAGCATATAATTGCCATAAATTTCTTTTCTATAATAAAGAAGTATTTTTGATCAACATGCGATTTGATAGGTTATAAATCAATCCTAGTGGTATGTATGTTCTCTGATTGGCTGTCGGATGAATCTAGAAACTAAATTGATTAACCAATGATTAATCAATAAGCAGGGAAGTTTAGTGACTTACAGTTACAATCAACACACATCTAGTCTGTTCGTATTGTATGTGCTTATTTGTTGCACTTTGTTTCGCTTTCTTAAGTGCAATCAGGATTTCGTGCAACACGAGCAGATCTACATATAGTTGGCATAGAGATATAAGAATAGAGGGCAAAAGCCGTAGATATAGAGGCGTTAGCGGGATAGAAAGAGAACGCTGCATAGTTACTCGTGTAATTCTTGTTTAATGACGCATGCGCGCAGCTTATTCCATGTTTACTTAGACGCATATGTATATGCCGGAAATAACCTCTTTCGATTTTGCAAATGTTTTTGTGTAGTTTTTTTCAAAAATGACTGTAAAGTGTATCGTGTGCAAAAAAGAATTATGGTAAATAAAGTAAGAAAGAAAGAAATTATACTTAAAATAGAAAAGTATCATTGATACTACAAACATCAATTTTTATACAATTAATTACAATTTTTATTGAGGTTAGGTTTGTATGTTTTTTATGTATACGTACAATATGTGTGTACTTACTTATGAAAACGGCGATCAGAAAATCGGTTTGATTTTTTTTTGTCAAAAATGTCGCTCCGTCCCCCTGCCGCACCACTCATTTTCCTCACTTTCCTAGCTCTTACTCCCAAACGAATGCGTGTCCCATTAAGTCCTTTTAGAGTAACAAAGTAGAGACCTGGAGCTACATTTTGAGCTATATTAAAAGAAAATTGAGAGCGGCCTTTTAGGCGCGTCGCCATTTTGAAAAGTTCAAAACTGAAAAACATCATCGTAAACCGGTCTGATCAAAAAAAGAATATTCTTACGTGAAAGAGCGTTCAATTTTCTATAAGAATACGTCTGCACTTTATTTTCGAAATTGCCTTTCATGCCCACTAACGACAAGCGAAAAGAGCGCTGCGACGAGAAAGCCCAAAAATTGGGTGGCCCACTTGGCATGGAATGCCCCATATATATATATCAGGTGTGTAAATATGAAACCGGAATTTTTTTATAGAAAAGACACGTTTATTACATGAAAATGACAAAAAATATTTTATTCGAAGTATTGCCCATCGCTATCTACAGAGTGTGGCGTCGAGTGGTTCACCGCTCTGTGCGATTGACTCGCGATTTGTAGACCCGAGTTCAATCCCACGTGCGCCCAAACGCGATTTTTCGCGTTTAATGAGCCAAAAAATGGCTCCATCTGGTGATCAAAAGATCTATGATCATCAGCGCCGTTCGGATTCGGCGTTAAACTGTAGGTCCTATACATCAGTAGTATACATATCAGTAGATATTTGTCTCTAATATCTGACTGAGGTAGGATTCTGTGGACCAATCACCCACAAATCCGAAAAACAATTTGATTCGAGAAACGAATATAGGCCTCGGACAAAAGAGGTCTATAGACGTCCTATGCTCCACATAAGGAGATAAAAGGAGTCGTTAATTGCCCATCGCTAGCTATACATTTTTCCCACTTGGCTGACAATTTGTGGATGGCACGTCAAAAAAATTGTTGCTCTTCTGAGTCAAACCAGTCATCTAGCCATTTTCGTACATCTTCGTAAAAAGTGAAGCGCTGCTGAGCAAGTGCGTGTCCCATCGATGCAAATAAGTAGTAATCGGACGGAGCTAAGTCTGGTGAATAAGCGGCATGCGAAAGTATTTCCCAATCAAACGTCTCAATCATTTCTTTGGCTGTTTGCCTGTTTTGCTGTGTGTGATGGTGCATTATCATGAAGCAAAATCACTTTATTTTGGCTTTTTTGATATTCCGGTCGTTTTTCACGCAAAGCTTGACTCAAATTGATCATTTGTTGTCGATAACGTTCAGTATTAACGATTTCGCCAGGTTTTAGCAGGTTTTAGCAGATTTCGATGGTTTTCCACGTTTTTCGTTTCTCTCTCTTACGTCAAAATCGCCACTTAAAAATTTTTTTAACCAATAAAAGCACTGTGATTTACTAAGAACATGCTCACCGTAAGCTTCGACAAGCATTCGATGCGATTCTGCAGCAGTTTTCTTCAAATAGTAACGGAAAATCAATTGCTGTCCGCGAATCGTAGTTTCCAGGCACAAAATTCAACATGTTCAACGCTATTAAAAACTATACTGTTGTATGAAATTTGTATTGTTGTGAGTTGGAAATCTTTGTCAGATGTCAGAACAAGGAAATGGCGTCAATGACGCGGTCTGACAGCAACTACATTGACAGGTATGGCCGTCTAATGGTAAATTCCGGTTTCATATTTACACACCTGATATATATATATATATATAGGGTAAACCCGGTATATACGCCGCACCTATCGAAAAATTAATTTATCAATTATTATTTACTATGTTTAAAGCAAATTAATTATACAAATAAAAACTTTGTATCATCTACTACTGTAAAAAAAATATTAGAAATCAAAAATAATTTATTTTTCATATTAAAAAATAACTTTTTCAAACCTCTGCATTTTTGCCATTTATCCCATAGGGGGGGGATAATATGGCCACTCATATATAATTCATAAGAAAATCACAAATAATCTATAAATAAGATGTAAAATGACGACGTAACTTGCATTGTTTATTAATATATGACAATTTTTATTGTTCAGAATGAAAATTGGAATACAAATAGGACTTAATACAATTTTTTTAAATAGCTTCAAATCTTTGAAAATAATCTTTAAACGTTTAAGATTTATCAATATTTATGCATTAATGCAAATTATAATTGTTAGAATTAACAAAAACTTCTTAAATAGAGCGTCTGTGTTGCGACACAGCATCCCGCTCGCTAAAAATGCCGTATATCCCAAATAGATGGGATATATATGACAACTAATTATATATATGAAACAAACAATACAGGAGCAAAGCACTTGTATTTTGCTATACAACATGCTTTAGGTACTATTCCTCTACACATATGTATTGCAAAATAACCACTAAGTCTTTTACACGCTCTACAATAATCATTTTATGTAGATTATAAATTATGATGGCACTACTTATTACAGTAAAAAATCGATTTAACTCGCAATAATTTCATTAACATTAACAGTAAAAAATTAAAATCATAACATAATACAAACATACCATAAAGGCATGTAACAAAGTAATTGACGGAAAATTATCCCCACTCCTTCTATTTTTTCTGACTTCTGCGGCGTATTTCCTGACGCGGCGTATATACCGGGTTTACCCTATATTGAAAGGTAATGTTTTGAAAAATGGTATTGATTTTCACGTATAAATTTGATTCGTTTTTTTTTTAATTACCGAGAAAATTAAAACCAGCAAAATTAAAGCAACATCTGTTTCATTCTGCAAAAATAGGCAAACTTCAAGATAGATAACTTCGTTAAAAATCATCGTATCAAGATGTTTAAAAAAGCATTTTACAGCTTGAAACGTTTACTTTTCAGATCGCTACTTGAAAAAATGGTCTCACGGAGATTTTATGAAGTCACAAAAACATTAATAAAAATATATCAAATCTCAAAATTTTTTACGATATGTCAGTACGGAGTTCCACCACACAAAATAAATTTTTTGCACAAATGCGGTTTACATCATTCGAAAGAGCGAATCTTTACCTTTAATTTGTTTTTTTACAAAGCTTACGATTTTTTCTCCGAGTTATTCAACGTGTTGAAGCAAAAGGGTTATTATTGCTAATAAGAGTTTAATGAAAGGGAATTTTTTAATTTTTATAAAAAGATGTAAAATCCTATAAAGAAAACCTTACAAAGGTAAAAAAGATACGCCAAATACATAAAGCGGTTTACATTATCCAAAAATAAGCATGAGGTCTATACATTGCTAAGTATATCATTATATAGAAAAACTTTCAAAATTCTATAAAAACATTAAAAAAATTTTTTTTTAAATAGATGTATTATTAGCGCAGTTACCCAACAATTACATACAATAAACGTTTAATGCATCTAAAAGTTTGTGCAGTCACATTTAATAGTACATGAAGAATGGGTCCGTAGCAAAGCAAATATACTTGACGTGTCCACACGCTGTGCGCGCGCGCGAGTGTGAAGTAGAATCGTTTTTTTACTTTCACACATCTCTCACACAGTGTTCTAAGTCAAAGATATTGTATATATATACCTACACAGTTTGTAGCTAACTAAAGTTGCAAAACTTTCCTCTAACTCAATACAACGACTATACGTGATGCGTCGCTCTTGAACGCGCGGCTATTAGACGCTCCAATTGATCAATTCAATCGTTTATAAATAAAAAATTATTACAGCCTGAATATTTTTATGTAGAAGATTTATAAAATGTTACAATGTCAATTGTAACATTTCGACGTTTGTGTAAATTTATAATGTTTTTGGTTTGACCTGGTTTACAAACTACTGATTCAGAAAATGCTTTGCTATTACGATCTATCGAGAGCAGAAAATGTTATTCAATTAATTAGGACTAGTGCAAACTAGGTCGGCCCGGAAACGCCATTTTTCATTACATACTAAAAGGTTGAAAATGAAGGAAGAGCCGCTTGTTTTATCTTACAGACCTTTATTAATTCATTGTGCTGAGGTATAATTAACAAACAAAATTCTGTAAGATGAGCGATACAATGTTACACAGTTCCTTTTATTGAAAAATACTAAAATATAGTATATTACATACGTTAAGCATAATTCTGTGAAAACAGAGAGATATATATAAAAGAAGTTTTATAGAACACACCAGTAAAATTAATTTCAAACATGAATATCAGCAAAACAGTAGAAAAATCATAGTAAACAACAAATGTATTGAACAAGTATAATTACTTCTATTTTCAATTACAAGTATTTTCTTCTGCTTCGTATGCTCCTTTATCCATTATTTAGATATATAAAATATTAATACACATTGGTATTTAATATTGAAATCAAGTAATCAATACTTAATTATGCAGGGAGAGACATTTAAAACAGGTCATCTGAATAATTCGCTTGTTTTACAACAATAGAAGAAGAAATCAAGCAACTATTGTTTGACACTTTTACTTCTATTGTTAAAAACAAGCGAGTTATTCGGGCGACCTTTAAATGCTCCTGCTCTGTAAATATAATATTTTTATTAGGTATACATAATTTGATTTAATCATATATCTTAATTTATGCATAAGGAAATTGCGTTATTTGGCCATTTCAAATAAACTACAGATATGTTCCAGTTGTATCGATTTTGTTAATAAAGTACAACTAATTCCTAGAGACATAATTATTCTTTGTTAATAACGTTTTTTATTTTCACGTAGCAAAAATACTTCAACCGCAACTTATGATAATTTTCACCCATCGATAATTTTTTTTATGATAACCACAAGACAGACATATTTCAAAAAGCATAATCGTTAAGTATGGTGTCTTACGATTATCAGAAACGTACTATATATTTTATAATCAAAAATTTATGTATGGGCCACTTTTGTATGTTTTTTCGTGCATTAATTTATTTAAATTTTTATTGACCATATTATGTTTGTATTTTAATTACAAATCTTGTTAAACAAAAGCAACAGATTTGACGCATTTATTTTTACAATTCAAATATTTGTATTTCTTGTCACTATTTTTAATTAACTACTATTCATTAAACGCATGTCAATTTTCAATAAAATGCAAGCGTAGCATCCAATTTCGACTTTCAGTACATTATGTAGAATTCTTTTTACGAAAATGACAACAGTGTATTATTAGCGCATAAACCAACAAGTAATATAAATATATCCTTGATTTTTACGGAAGTAATTAATAACGTTATTAATAAAATATGTTGTAATTAATAAAATATATTGTAATTAATAACGTTATTAATAAAATATGTTTTGTAGATGGCAATAAATATTACATTTAAGAGAAATATATATTTAAGAGAAATATATGTTTAAGTGAAATATATATATTTAAGATAAATATATTTAAGAGAAATATATATTATAAGTTAATATTTATTGCCATTTATAATCATATATAATACGATATTTGCTTGTCATAATCGTATTTATTTCTCTTTGACAAATCCTTTCGACTGAAAATATGGAGATGCTACTTGTCTGTTTTACAATTACGTAATCCAGAATCGATAAAAATGCTGTAGTCCGTTCAGTTGTCTACATCTGTTAAAAATCATAATTATATAAAAATTGCAAAATTAGACGTAATTAATCTTCTATAATGTTTTAAACACCTATTATATTTTATCTATAATTATCATTCGTTTCAGGGACGTAAGCAAAAACTGTATATTCGAAATCTTTACTCTAGAATGTAAAATTGCACTTTTCCTAAAGTTTATTTAAAAACATGGTAATTATGCTTATTATCGGACAGCGCGTCGATGAACTTGACCTTGACATATGTGGTGAAGGTCATGATTCTGAGTAACTTTGCCTTAACAACTAGGTATCTTATAGTTTCTGAGATATAAAACATTATAGTGTTTTAAAGCAGTGAATTTGTAAAGTAGTGTATAAGTGGATGCAGTGGGTTCCGCCTGTGGGAGAAATAGTGCGCTCAAGGAGGAGGAAGAGCGAAAGGTGTGACTTCCACGCGAAGCGAGGGCCATTCCATACCAAAAAATGGATTAAGCTAGATTATTTTAACAATAGTGGAGCACCACCGTAGGGGGGTGTGGAATCCGTTGCATCCACGCATACTCAACTTTACAAACAAATTTAATGGTTGCAACAGTTCAATTATGTAATATCAAAAAATAATGATGTTGCTAAAATAAAATAATAATTATATGAATTATTATACATATTTATTTTACCAGTGTTGATGGATATAGTTTAGCCATAATTGTAGAAAACGCATTGATAAGTTCGGAAAATGAATATTTACGTTTAAATAAAAATTCAGCAAAGTAATTGATCAAATGTTGTTTTCGTTGACCATATCGTGAAATATTGTCTCGTATTTCACACCAAGTACGTTCGATATTTTGTGTCAAGGTTAAGATCATCGGCGCGATGTCCGTCAATATGCGTAATTACCAAAAACGTTTTTTCAAAAATTTTGATTTCAAATAATGGAAAATAAGAACATTAAAAGTAATAACGAGATTCTTTTTATACAAAAATGCATGTCGGCAGAAGCCCTTTTAATATTTCATAATAGAGCTTCAAGATGTAGTTTTATTTGCTCAATGATTTACGTATTATTTATAGCGAATTTTATGAATTAGAAATTCAAAGATTTCAAAAATAAAAGTTCTTATGTTGAATAAGAATTGCTTTGCTTCAGCAAAAGAAGTGTAACATTTACAATTATGTACAAATTGTTTATCATATTTATCTGTACATGATGAACACAAAATGAATTACCAGAATTTTTTTCGTTTTTCTGATGGCTCCTCAGCCAATGATTTCTGTGGCGTAATGCTTCTTGCTCCATCAGATCCTGATGTAGTCTCCGGATAGCTTCTCGACGTACCTTCTCCAGGACTGTATTTCCGTAACATAAGTAATAGAAATTATCATGTATTATTCAAGATTAGGAAATGCTATGGAATACATATTGATAGTATTTTAAACTGGAATATGCGTCTTATTCAGTTAAAATTATTTTATAAAATCGGTACTTTAGAATAAATTGCAAGTACCACTAATACTTCAATATTTCCGTAAGTAATTTATTTAAGTTTTACATTCGTTTAAAAATTATTTCTTTAACCTTTCATGGATACACTTTAAAAAAGTCACACGGATGGTTGTCTCAAACTATTATTGGTATCAGTATAAATCAATGGTATCAGTTCCATTGAATAAAAAAAATGTATACACATACATACACACATACACACACACACACACACACACACACACTATTTAACTTTATTTCTTAAGAAAATAAAACAATGGCGTATTGAATTGAAAAATTTAATTTTAACACAAAAAAAGACCGTAGACATATAGGGTAAACCCGGTATATACGCCGCACCTATCGAAAACTTAATATATCAATTATTATTTACTATGTTTAAAGCAAATTAATCATATAAATAAAAACTTTGTATCATCTACTACTGTAAAAAAAATATTAGAAATCCAAAATAATTTCTTTTCCATATTAAAAAGTAACTTTTTCAAACCCCTGCATTTTTGCCATTTATCCCATAGGGGGGGGGATAATATGGCCACTCGTATATAATTCATAAGAAAATCACAAATAATCTATAAATAAGATGTAAAATGACGACGTAACTTGCATTGTTTATTAATATATGACAATTTTTATTGTTCAGCATAAAAATTGGAATACAAATAGGACTTAATACAATTTTTTTAAATAGGTTCAAATCTTTGAAATTATTCTTTAAACGTTTAAGATTTATCAACATTTATGCAATGTATAATTGTTAGAATTAACAAAAACTTCTTAAATAGAGTGTCTGTGCTGCGGCACAGCATCCCGCTCGCTAAAAATGCCGTATATCCCAAATAGATGGGATATATATGACAATTAATTGAACATCCTGTATGGAGCAAAGCACTTGTATTTTGCTATACAACATGCTTTACTATTCCTCTACACATATGTATTGCAAAATAACGACTAAGTCTTTTACACGCTCTATATTAATCATTTTATGTAGATTATAAATTATGATGGCACTACTTATTACAGTAAAAAATCGATTTAACTCGCAATAATTTCATTAATATTAACAGTAAAGAACTGAAATCATAACATAATACTAATATACCATAGAGGCATGTAACAAAGTAATTGACGGAAACTTATCCCCACTCTTTCTATTTTTTGTAACTTCTGCGACGTATTTCCTGACGCGGCGTATATTCCGGGTTTACCCTATTAGTAACTATGAAAGGTTAATTATTTTTTAGAAAAAAATTATTAGGATTTAAATTCATATATAATTTTTTCAAATTTTTATTTTAATCAAATACTCTTGAAACGATTTACACAACGCTCCGATTATTTTGAACTATTGTGACCATGATGGGTTAAGTGTTCGAATACGATACTGTAGCAATAATACCACAGACGTAAATGTGATAAGTATTTGGACAAATATATATAATACAGAGTACCTGATACTAATACGGTGTATAAATCAAAAGTTTAAAAAAACGGTAACATTCGGTACAAATTTATAATTTTCATACATCTTATTGGGAAATTAATTATTGAAAATAAATAAATGACTGTTGGTTCAGCGCACTTCAGCGATAGTAAATAATATTAGACGTTACTCGTAAAAATGCTTACTAGATAACAAGAAGACGCACCAGCTAGTAATAAGGAACAATTAATATACATATAACAAAAATTAATATATAATACCTATTCTCATTTTTGTTGTTTTTATAATATAACGAAAGTGAATAATTACTCATCAGGAACGCGTTCTTCCAGACTCCTGAGTGCTTGCTGACTGAAATTTTCTCGTGCCCATTGTGGATTTTCAACAAGCAATTTTTTCATTTTTCGGGGTATGTTGTCTATGCTTTTCTTCACCTTCTCTGTTGGTGTACTGTCACATTAAAAAAAATATTTTGTGATTATTGTTAATATAGGAATAGCGTATAATTTATTCGGCTAAATTTGAGGGAGCGTAAATGGCGCATCTTCACATTTAATTATTTAATAATTACATATTTTTTTGGGTCGTATCGAACAAAATTTTTGGTTACTATAATTGTCAAACTCCAAGTTTTTTAACTACAGCATTTGATATACAGCCCTACATTAATAATATTTAATATAAACTAACAAAATGTCTTGAACGAAAAATCAAAAGTGGATCTCTGCTTATGTATACGGTAAGAAGTGTGTTAATAAAGTAATACTGTAATAGTAATGTTTTAATTACAAAGTACTGATGAAAGTAAACTATTTACGGTCAAGCTAGATCTTGGAAGCTACTATAATATAATTTTCGTGTGAATTTATATACTACGTATATAGATCTCTAAATGCGCGCCGAAATTCTTTTTAGACTTACAACGCAAACTAACTACCGCAATACTATCACGAGTTAAATTGACTAACAATCTAACAATTTTGATGCACATTGTATCTTGGATTTTAATAAAAAAGACGTTAGTTCCTACTAGACATGTCAATAACACACAAACAAAAATATCGACTATATAATATATTTAGATATTTTTTTTAAAACTATCTACATTCATTCCGAATGAATAGACATCATTATATGAATATATAGCATAATGAATAGTTAAAAAAAACACCACTTTCTTTTAAAGCTCACGAACGAAGATGTGTAATAGTTAATATGTGATCATTTAATGTGGAAATGTAGGAAACTACGAAAGACTCCGTTTATTTATAGTCTCAATCCTTATTCCTTATTACAATTTACAAACAATAAATGAATCTCTTTCCTTTATATTAAAATGTATCGATTATCGAATGCATCCAAAATTCCTGAAAGTATTCATAAAAATGGAGAGTGTATATGAATGGTAAAAAAATATTTAATGAATATTTTATTCATAATTTTTTATTCAATATTTTTATATCGAGTAGCCAAAAATATCGAATATTCGACATTATCGAATAACGATAAACATTCCTAGTTCCTATTTATACGATTACTGCGAAAAATATTACTAAGGCCTAGGTAGTCTAATTGGCTAGGACACTTGCGCGTAAAGCAAACGATCGGAATTCGATTCCCGGTCGAGGTAATATTTTTCGCAATGTAACTAAATTATTTACAGATTTTTAATATGTCATTCATAGATTTTTATATGTCGTTTAACATATTATTAAGATCCAAGATGCAATGTGCATCAAAATTGTTAGATTGTCGGTCAATTTAACTCGTGATAGTACTACGGTACTTTGCGTTGAAATCTGAAAAAAATTTCGGCGCGCATTTAAAGATCTACATACTTAGTATATAAATTCACACGAAAAAAATTATATTAGAAGCTTCCAAGATCTAGCTTGACCGTAAATGGCTTATTCTCTTCAGTATTTAATTTGAAATCAATAAATATACATCTGTTGTACATATACATTAATAAAATGCTGCAATTGTCATGGATAAGAGTGTTGAATTAAATAGATATCAGTTATTAATTATTGCAAATATTGCAAAACCATGCGAAAATTTTGAATTCAGTTTAATTTACTCATAAGAACTTTGTACGTTCAATACCAAGCATACTGCATATCCACGCACGCCCACACACACATAAAAATACTATGTGGCTAGGTTACGCTGTCCCGTGCTGACGCGGGTGAGATCAACATCGTTAGTGTGTCGGTGGCGAGCAATGAATAAGACCAAATGAAACGAAGGAGTTATGTCGACTAAATATGTTTTTGTTACTCGTAATTTTGAAATATACATGTTCATTAACTAAATCGATACTTTTATAGGTGCGCTCGGTAACGCTTATTATAATGCGTATTATGCATCCATTGTTTTTGTTTAACATTTGTTAAGCAACAGGAATAAACGATGCGTTATGCGCATTATGCGAGAAACAGAACGCACCCTATGTATTACTTTTGCGTGAATTGTGTTCGGACACAAGAGCGGTTATTATAAAGAAAATTTATGTATTCCTGTTGGGAAAGCTGAATTCTACATAACCGATAATTTTTATAATGTTGGTTCATAATTGTTAATATTAAATAGATAAGTCAGTAAACATTTTTTTATTTTCCTAGAATTTCGGTACGTACATAAATAATATTTTAATAATGAATTAGCATTCTTCTCGTGATGGCGTTTGGAAATCCGTTCGCCTCACCTTATTGCGTTACTCATAACATAAAATATTATTAAATACTTACACTTACGACATAAAATAATATCTAAAAATATTAATTAAGAATACATATATGCATTAGTGCTGATTTATCTCATGATTAATGTGTAAGAAAAATTTTCTAATTAAACATGTGTGATTCAAACATAATATAGGTCTTATATTAGGAGATTACAATAAAATTATAGAAACAAACAAATCTGCCTGTTTCGTTACGTTTAAAAAAAATTTTACGTTGTATCTTACATATTATGATAGTGAAAGTGTTCCGCCAATGATACCATGGAATGAATGTCATCTGTTATATCAACTTCAAACGCATTACATCTAGGGCAGCATACTTGAGTTCCATTCGTTATTTTGTATTTGTTCAATAGAAATTTTAGTTCTTGGTCCTTCATTAAGTATCTATAAAGCTCCTTTTTCGGCCCATGATATATTTCCATATGGTTTTGTATGAGATAATTTCCATTCTCAAATTTAATTACTGTTTTTGAACATTCATCAAAAGAACATTGTGCCAAACCCTCTCCGACAGACGTTGCTCCATATTTATTTAGTAGCTCATCTCGTTCTTTAGTATCAAGTAGGTAAGTTTTATTTGATTTAAGAACTCTATCAATTTCTTCCAATTGTGCCTTTACATCTTCATCTAGTTCTTCTTCTTCGTCTGCTTTACTGAAGAAAAGATTGAATATATTATCTTAATTCGTATAGTTGGTTTTCATCCGCGATGATTAATTCTATCATTATTTAGTTGTACCAAATGTATATAGCTTATCTACAGGGTGTTCATTAAGTCGCGGACCGATCTAATATCTTTTGAAAAAATAAAAATTTCGAAAATCGCCGAGACACGTCAAATGAGTTTTCACAAAATCTATCTTTTGCGGGAGGTTGCAACCCCCCAACCCCAAGGGGGTGCGGGGAGGGCGAGGGGGAAATAAATTCTTTAATGGGAAGGGGGGTCGAGTGGGGGCTCGTTTGAAAGGTCTTTTCGAGACGAATTTAAAACATTATGCATAGAGGACGCTGCGATCATTTTTCGCAAAAATATTTGAGTTTTAAGACTTTTAATACCACCGGCATTTGCGTTACCCAATGTACAGCACGTGGAGGTTGCTCGGTTAAATTTAATACATCGTGCAGCCCTGAAAAGGACTGATTTTATGTAAAACGATCATTTATTCTAAAATAGGAACAGAATATACGCTGTTAGGACGGAATCCATAGTCCGAACATAGTCTAAATCTCAAGGATGTTTTAAGATACTAATACGGCTCTCTGATTGCATGGTTCATGCACTAGTTTAATATCATCTCGAATCTTAAGTAACATCTATGAATTCCGTCCTAACAGCGTATATTCTGTTCCTATTTTAAGACCATCTTAAATAATTTCTTAAGATGCTAATACAGCCCTCTAACTGGCTTATGCGATTATGCCTTATGTCATAAACCTTAGTCCGGATCTACAATAAGTGTTTTAAACCTTAAGTCATAAGAAATTGCCTAATTACTGTCAAATATTCTTCTCGTATTCGAATTTAATTGATCGATTTCTTATGGCTTAAGACTTATTAAAAAGTAAACCTAATAATCTAAATTGTAGTTATTTAATCTCATTTAAAAAAAAATAGGACATTTTGATCTAAAAAATAATTTTTTTCGAAATAAACTTTTTTTTCAACTTGAGTTAATTCAATATTGATTTAAATTACGTTAAGTTAATTTTTTATTCCTTCAACTTTTAACTTAACATGATTAATTTTGTAAAGCCATTCAACTTTATTCAGTTAAAAAAAAAGCATTAACTTACCCAACCCTGGTTGTAAGTAATAAACTGGCATATGTATACCAACCGCACAAGTGAGAGGCAAGGGGACTCACTATAATCAAGCACCCCGAAGAGAATAAATGATCGTTTTACATAAAATCAGTCCTTTTCAGGGCTGCACGATGTATTAAATCCAACCTCCTACGTGGTGTACATTGGGTAACGCAAATGCCGGTGGTATTAAAAATCTTAAAACTCAAATATTTTTGCGAAAAATGATCGCAGCGAACTCTATCCATAGTGTTTTGAATTCGTCTCGAAAAGACCTTTCAAACGAGCCCCCACTCGACCCCCCTTTCCATTTAAGAATGTATTCCCCCCTCGCGCCCCCCGCACCCCCTTGGGGTTGGGGGGTTGCAACCCCTCGTAAAAGATAGATTTTTTGAAAACTCGTTTAACGTGTTACGGCGATTTTCAAAATTTTTATTTTTTCAAAAGATATTAGACCGGTCCGCGACTTAATGAACACCCTGTATGTCAACCATCTAAATTGATTTAACTAAACCAACTTGATTAAATTATTTTTATAAAAAAAAAAACATTTTTACTTTGATACAAAAACCAATGGGATTTATTAATTTTTGCGTGGCACTTAATTACTTTCGTAATAATATATTTATTTAAACTCGAAGTAAATCAAATATTTTACCTTAACGTTACCATAAAAATTTATAAACAAAACATTAAGCAAACAACCAATACTAGCATAAAAAGTTGAAAATTAGTAATTAAAAGCAAACTGTATAATCAATGCTTTTGTTCTAATTTAATTTTCAATTCAGTTTAATTTACTCATAAGGACTCTGTACGTTCAATACCAAGCATACTGCATATCCACGCGCGCCCACAAACACACATAAAAAACTATGGAACTGTGAGGTTACGCTGTTCCGTGCTGACGCGGGTGAGATCAGCATCGTTAGTGATGTCGGTGCAATGAATAAGACACGAATGAAACGAAGGAGTTATGTCGATCAAATGTGTCGACATATTTTAGTGTCACATTGTAACACATGTTATTCTGTCAGAGGTTGCGTGTCAATAAATAAAAATAATCTGATCTGTCGCTGAGTTTGTCAAAAAAGTAATATAAATCAAGAAATTAATTGTTAACATAGAGAAAATTAAAATCTTATGAAATGTATGGTTACAACATTGTACCTTGTGTTGAGATTCTTTTGATAGAGCATTAATAATAGACATCACGGTAAGGTAGTTATCGAGCAATACTGCTGAAAAAAATTATGTGTTCACGACGATGTCTGGTAACGTAATGTCAAGAAGGAAAACACCTGATACTCAGTACAAATGAAAATAAGAGGAGGAAAAAACAAGGGAAGGTGTTAGGAAGGAAAGAGAGAGTGTATATTAGAATATATTTCTGGCAATGAATCCGTGTCGTTTTGTCTGTTAATTTCGTGTTCCTGCCTTTTTATGTACACCATTTCAGATATCAATCTCGTGTGGTATGAAGGTATTTAAAATTATGATCCTCCTAAATGCGATGATTAAAAATTACTGACGGAGATTTCGACTTCTTATTGATATCCGAAACATGCTAATTAATTATTATCTATGCTTTATATATACTATATATATATATATATATATATATATATTATTATGTAAATTAATTATTGACGTAACTTCTCCGAAATTGAATTTACATACGAAATTGTAAAGAATTTTTTTGTATTTAGTTTTATAGAACTATTGTTATTGTAATGTGAAATTTAATTCTATTTTGGATAGTTGAAAAAATGAAAAAAAGTGGATTTCTGTTGTTTAAAAAAATCTCGATAGCATTAATCAGATTGTTTTGTTGAAATCTAGGATCACACATAGACGAATTATTATCTATGTGATCATCAGGGCTCGGTAAAATATCTGATACGATTTATATAAAATAAAAAATAAAAAATAAATTCCAGAAACTTAATTTAATATAAAATCGTAGGAGTCGATTCTATGATCACCAGGGATCGGTCGTATTTCGAATAAATCCAAAAATTTATGTAAAATATTATAAGAAATAGATTTCAGGAAATTATTAAAAATATAAAATAAGGAATAGGACTCTGGAATGCATCCCATCTATTTAAAATGCACAACAACTTTTATTTAAAATGTCAGATAGGTTGTGCTTTTATTTCAAATAAGTTTTCATAACAATTTCAGATTTAAAATAAAAAAAAACTTATTTGAAATAAAAGCACAAGCTATCTGACATTTTGAATAAAAGTTGTTGTGCATTTTAAATAGATGGGATGCATTCCAGAGTCCTATTCCTTATTTTATATTTTTAATAATTTCCTGAAATCTATTTCTTATAATATTTTACATAAATTTTTGGATTTATTCGAAATACGACCGATCCCTGGTGATCATAGACATATCTTATGGTATAATATATATTTTGTGTCTACTATTTCATAAATTACATCTCTCTTATATCAAAATAAATGTGAGTAAAAATTTAGGTATTTTCCGGAGAAGGTTGCTTTACGATGTCTATCGAACACGAGTCTTCGTTCTTCCAAAATTATTATAATTTCTAAAAAACTCAATTATCCATCTTTACCAACTTCTATAGTAAACTGAAGTCTAGTGTGTGTAAAGAATTAAAAATCCATAAGATATCGATCATGCTGTCTGATGGGGCAGATAAAATAATGACATCAACATATCGATCTGTAATAGAATAATAACTGAACGGGCAACATTCCAATCGTTCTTTCGTCTAAGTACTTCATGTTTACAATGACGGGTGATAAAGGTAACTCCATAAGAGTCCCAAATCTGTTTATAAATTATATTATTAAAGGTAAAAATTGTGGGATTCAAAACTCGTCGGAAAGCAATTTGAAATTCTTTGAATGGAATTTTTTTATTTTTCGATATAAATCCCATCTCCTAATAATACTATCAGATGCCAATTCTATAGGTATGTTAGGATACTAAACAAGGATACTACGTCAAAAGAAACCAACAAGGAGTTTCATTCTGTAAGTTAATGTCTTTAAGTTTTTTAATGAGATCGATGTTTTTCTTCTGGTATGGAGTCGTTAATAATGTTATGTAAAAATAATACTAGATTATACAAAAGACTATTTAAAGAAATATAATTCTGAGCAGGAAATTATGTATTGTTAATCCGTAGTCGTTCGCGTCAGTCGTAAATAATATTCTATATACAGAGTCATCAATAAAACCTTTCCCATCTGTACAGTAAAGTACGTAAATCACTAAGTAGTTTTATTATTGCGTCTTTGGTTATTATTTCATATGTATCTATGTAAAAAAGCATCCATTTTTGTTATGTAATCTGTTTTATTTAAAGCAACAGTGACATTACCTTTATCAGCTATTGAAATTAAAATTTCAAGATGTCGTCTAATAAATTTTTTTGTTGACTTTATCTAGTTTGATATTAAATCTATTAGAATTGCTTTTGGGGAATTCTCTCTGAAATTTTTCGAGAATCGAAAAATTGTGTTACTCCTTACAAAGTTAGTTATATTTTCAGAACGACAATATTACTTTCAATGTTTTTTTATAAATTCTACTAGTGTTCCTTCTATATCGTATTTATTAATAGGAAGGCCGAAACATTCACCTAACTGTAACAAATACTTAACTTCTAAAGGGATGTCGTCAACGTTGCTCAGATTAAAAAACCATTTTTCGTTGAGTGCGTCTTAAGGTACCGCTTCCTTAAATTTTTCAGCAGAAATATATATTGTTTCTCTATTGACCGTAACGTTTCTTCATTAATATCATTGATTTTAATGTCGTGTGAGTCATTATGAGAAGCGCAAATATGAGAAATTGGTTTAATTCGTGATTTTTTATTCTTGTATCCTTAATTTTCAAGTATTCTTATTATCTATTCTTTTTGTATGTTGGAAAAAATAATTAATATTAATATAACCTAGACATTTAAAAAATTCACACACTATGGAAGCACTATGGTAAGAGGTTGTGGATCTTAGAAGAAAATTTGAAAGTATTCATTCTAGTGACATGTAAATGAGTGTATGAGTCTTTTAATTCTATATGCAGAACTGCTCTTACATTATTAAACTAATCGTTTTTTATGTTTCTGTTTCTGTCCAATTTCTTCGCAATAAATTCACAAAATAAAAATTCTTTTTTCATAATTAAACTGTAATGTACTAATTGCTGGCATATTTTGTATCCAAAACTGGAAAAAATAAACAATTACGGATTTTTTATCTATTTAACATCAATATGGCAACCAACGTTGAAGGTAGAAATAAATAAAAAATTATCAGTAATTTTTTATTTTTTCTAACTGTGCACACGAAATACAATGCACAGTACAATAGCATGTACTTTAATTTTAGAAAAGGAATTGTTAACTAATGAAATTATCACGAACAAGTCCAACAACAATGAAAACGTCAAATGTGCTAGTTTTATCGGTAATACAGGCGATTCCAGCATGTTTTTAAATCTTAGCAACTATTTCGAAATCGTAGAGTGAAAAAACAGTATTGTTTCGGATTTGAAATTTTTGTTAAAATAAGTTCAATTAAATGTTTGGTTAATATAACGAATTATACTTTTCATCATACAAAAATGTAATATTACTTACTGTTTACTATTCTATGATATTAAATTTTTATAAGAATAAAATTATATTTGGCTACATTAATCAAACATTTGTTCGAACCTATTTTAACGAAAATTTCACTGCTTATATTAATCAAACTTTCGTTTGAACTTATTTTAACAAGAAGTTCGCTGTTTAAACAGTGTGATGTATATGACGATTGGTTTCTCACGAATATTTTAATTAAAAATATATTTTTAATTAAAATATTTCGTCATAAGAGGATACACTTTCATATCATTAAAATCTTATTAAAGGCATTGAACCATAACGCAGGATGAAAATTGCGAAATCTAATAAAGTTTTATTCTTTATAATTAACATAATATAAACGTCTCTGTGTCAGATCATTTTCAGTATACAACATAATCCTGCGTTGTGATTCAATGTCTTTTCTAAGATTTTATTTTTAATTTCAAAGCCACTAATAATAAGTTTATATTTATTTCACGCGGATATTTGCACGTGTTCTTCGATAACCTAGTCTACTGTATTATATTTGTTGTTATACTAGCTATAGATTTCATGATGTTCATAGTTTAATTTGTCTCTTATAATATCCTTTGTTAAAATGACTGATACTTTTAAGAGACTTAAATTAATTTACCTTTTACAATATGAGAGAATTATTCTGACAATGTATTATTAAATTATATCTATAATATTAATTTATTATATACTGAATATGGTCTGATATAGACTGAAACTTTAATATTATATTAAGTATTAAGAATTAAAATGTATAACTTTCACAATTTACGTGCTGCGTTGTGCTACTTTTAGTTTTAATTTCAGAATTAAGAAATAACAAAGGACTCTTTCTTTATACAAAATAATAAACATAAAAATGGCATTGTAAGAGTCATGTAGATAAAAATAATAATTTAAACAGTAAATTTAAATCATATATTTTAACATAATCTATTCAAACAACGCTCAAAACTAATTTTTAATACAACATAGAACAAAGATGTATGACATTATATTACATAAATTTACTAGTTTCGACCAACGTATTTAGGTCCTCTTCAGAATAGAACATGCTTTTAAATATCGTCAAACGGACAAAGCGAAATTTATAGGATTTGTTATATAAATTTATAAAAACCATATAAGGATAAATGACTATAGATTTCAAGTAAACATAGAAAAAATGACTATGATTTTTTAAAAAACTATAAAATTATAAATAAACGCATCACGACGTAAGAGCCTATTTTAATTAAAAGTTAAAAGATTCAGAATTTCAGAGAATAAATTGACAATGTGCAAACATACCTAAAGATTTTTGTCTCAACTCAAATTTGCTCTCATAGCTATTAATAACGCGTTTATTATTCATTTTCCTATCCTTTGAGATAAAATATTAAGAATATTTTTCCAGAATTCCACTTTTTCGATGACCATAATTTAATTCAATGCATTTGTACAAAAAAGATTTACGATTATTATCAGGATTGTACACACAAGGATTATACCATAACAAGATACACGCGCGCGCACAAAATTCAGATTTAATTATGTTTGTACAATTCTTTAATTTATAATACTGTTTATGTTTTAATCGAAATTTTAAAAAAATTATTATAAAACGCATCTTAATTGCTGTAACATGGCAAGATATAATTAAATAGGTACGTATGCTCGTATACATACATACATGATAAGATAACATACATATACGGGAACAATGCCCGATACAAGTCTATATATATAATATATGTATGTATATGTGTATGACCCATACATCAGGGGCATTTATACAATGTCAACTCACATTTTCATGAAAATATACGTTTAATTACCTTTTCAATCGTAATACTATTTTTATTTTTTGAATTATAAAATTTTTATGACAAAATACATGTAATCAACATCCGACATATTTGGAAACACATAAAAAGATATCTTTTTCTGGCGTACCTTTGATGGTTGTCCAACCAGTGACTTTCGATCGGTTTCAATGCCATAACAGTGTGTTCGACTGAGTCATCCAAGGATAAACGTGTTCCACAAACGGAGCATACCGCTGTGCGGTTTTCTATGATATAATAATTCGACAATATTCGCCCACTTTTACTATACCTTACATTTGCATAAAAACTTGCATCATCTGAGTGGTGCATTATTACATGGTTTAATAAAGGTGAAACGTTCCAAAAGTCACATTTAATTTCTACTGTACATCCAGGATCACGACACACCCCATTTATAAAGGACAGATCTGGATACCAAATTACAAATTTTTCTTCTATTTCTTGTCGTTTTGGGTGTTCGGTTAGATCTGTTATATTATGCTTTTCATACAAATGACGCATAATTTTTTGAATATCACTATTTATGAAATTATCATCTGATACGCAACGTCCACATTTTAAGGAAACACTTTCCTGGATTATAATTATTTCTGTGCAATGATTCTTCAACCAATCCGGTCGTCTTAGAGCCATCGTGTTGTTTTGTCCTCTTTCACGTATTGCTTACGACTAACAGTCTGTTACTTGGAAAAGCATTATTTATTTCAAATTTCGTCATAAGAGGTCAAAGGAAGATATACGACTTATTACAAAATATAAAATAATAAGTGGCAAATGAAGGGCCAAGAACCAAATACATAACAAATAAGCTTTAATTTAACAATCAAACAAACGTTTCGACGTCGATCGGGTCACTATCAATGTTACATCAAGTAGAATTAAATTATATGAAATCGATAACAATTTTCAAATTAAATCTATAACAATTTTCAGATTAGCGCAGTCTTCTTATTATTGCAAATATATATTAGTCTTAACGGTAAAAATTCTATGAACGTCCATTAATAAAAGTGTAGTAATAAAAGTCCATAAATGTAATAGTCAAAGCAGAAATAAATAATTCTTATTATGTTAAATTGTATTGGAATCCATCACTAGTTGAACAAGTTGGCACATCGTACCAAAATATTTCTATACCTTTGACATTGTTCGATACCGTAATCAATACGTAATCATTTCTCTCTCTCTCTCTCTCTGCCCATCGCATGCACGTACGTGCATACGCGCCGAATTTGAGCAGTACACTATTAAGAAAGGCATGAAATTACATGTAAATGTAACGGAAGCAATTTTCAAGCAGATACATGAAATCGTTAAATCTTATATGTCACTTGTAATTATATGCTCATTGACAATATTGAACGATTTACTATTAGACGGCTTTATTTTCAAAGTTGATATATTTTTTTCGCGTTGCAATTACTAGTTTTAAATATATTCTGTAACGCACAATTCTAAATCCAATGCATTTTACATCGCATAATATTAGTAACGTATTGATTTTTTAAAGATCCTATATTTTGGTAATCGGCATTTAGGGTTCAAAAAATTGAGTTATCATTATCGAGTATATGTCGTCATCATGCTGTACGGAATCATCGCGTCTTTCCATGCAATCCATTTATGAGCACTCAGTCAGGAATCACAATACTTTTCGAATTTTGTGAAGAAGTTCCATGGCGCATGGAGCATATAAAATGTGTTTCCGTTGTATTCTCCCACATGCTGTCTTTCCTTCTCATGCGATTTAATTAAATAAATAATTATGATACATTTTAATTATTTTTTATTGATGCCATTTAAGAATAAAGAGATCCGAATATTATAATACTTTTTATAATAGTGTAAAATGACTAGTCGCTAATGCTTTCTTCATTATCGAGCAATTATTTAAACAATTATTGAACAGATATCAAAAACTTTATTAAAACACATCATACTATTATCAAGCAACTATTATTGTTGTTGGATTCTTGATTGTAGGGAAAGGAAAAAACCTGATCTAATTAGCGATATGTAAAAATAGGAACATTTAAGTCTCGAAGTTACGTGACAAGTAGGGTTGTTCCGATATAATTGACATTTTATAATTGTATATCCTATTTTATCTTTTTAATACTTGCGTCGAAACTTTTAGTTTCCCTGTGTAGCATATCGGATATGGAACCTAGATATCAATTGATTCTATAAAAACTTTATTTTTAATATTCAGCTGCATAAATTCGTGTTGCTTGAAATTCTCATAAATTGTTACATTTAAAATTAGATAAATATACAACTTGCAGAGAGAGAGAGAGAGAGAGAGAGAGAGAGAGAGAGAGAGAGAGAGAGA
>NW_017279244.1:114007-126933 GCF_001594065.2 Cyphomyrmex costatus | reverse complement strand
AGAGAGAGAGAGAGAGAGAGAGAGAGAGAGAGAGAGAGAGAGAGAGAGAAGATGCTGAGTCTGATTTTCTCTCTCCCTTTCCCATTTGTAACTTTCTTAAACTATTTATAATTTTGTTGATAAATAAGTCAATTTATTTACCTAGTAATTTTTCATTTTTCTCTAATAACGCGGTTATCGAATCATTTTTAAAACACGTTAAAAATAAATATATAACAACTAAATATAATAAAATACAGTAACAACAAAATAAAAATATAATAAACAAAATGAATGAATATACACTAACAAAATATAATATAATATACTAAAAATAAAAATAAATTATATTCTATACACGACAACGATATAATTAATTTAAGTCGTCTGTCGCCGTCTGAATTTGTTCGATGTTATAAAAGAGAACAATATTCTCTAATTTTTTACAAAAAAAAAGTGAAATCAATAAAAAAGTTTTTACAAAGGAAAAAGAGATACGCCAAGTACACATAAAGCGTATTAACTATACAAAAGAATGAGCTCTATACATTGCCAAGTATATCATTACACATACATAGAAATTTCGAAAATCCTATAAAAATCTATTAAAAATTCTATTTAAATAATAGATATATTGTCAGCGCAATTATTCAACAATTAGGTGCATTAAAGATTATCGTAATGTTTAGGAACAACCCGTTACGTGTGGAATTTACTAATTAATTACGTGATGCCATTATATAACTCTGTGACGTCACATTGTAAAAAATAAAATGTTAGTTTTAGCTCAAAAAGACGTTGATTGGACTTTTTAGATATTCAGAAATGTTAATTTTATCATTTGCATGCTCAGAAAATATACTTTAACGTTTTTGAGTTAAAATTATAACATTTTATTTTTTCAGAGTACCCATTCAACAAGTATCCATCAGATATTAAAAAAGCACAAATAATGCTTACAGCGCCATAAGCACGAACATGGTACATACTTTTAAGATAGTACAAGAGCCATAATAACACTAAATACTTAATACTATCGTTCAATCGATTACAATACATTAACCTTCAATTTTCGCCACTGCACTGATAGAAAATTGTCTGCATATATATACAGTGCGTTACAACGCCTGGGGTTCGATTTTAAAAATCGATGATTTGTCCTTAGTTATTTTTACATTCATGACTGATACGTTGTTGCAACTGAGATTACGTCTATCGGCTATCAAAACACATTTTACTAACACTATGATATATTCATAATCGCTGATGTAACATCCGGTTGTATCAGTCGTGAATGTCAAAAAAACTGAGAACGAAACATAGACTTCTCAAATCAAACCCCAGGCATTCGTGCAGAGGACGGTGCGTGAGCGTAGGCACACGCGAAAGAAACGAAATCAGAACTCAGTTTAACGCAATTTATCGCTATCTTCCATCGATACACAAAATGGACTGACGATTGTTTATGAAAATTGGATCCTTCACACGATTTCATCCCAACTGAATCAAAAGTTTGAAAATCGTGTGACAATTTTTCATAATCACAGTTTAACGTTTCATCATTGCAATCTCGTTTCTAATTAAAACATCGAAGTTAACTTGGGTCATTCAAATAAAATCGCGACAACTTCAGGAACTTTGTATATACGCGACGTATATAAAAGAATAATGTCTAATTGCTCGCGTCTCAACACTGAAATGTCACTGTCGCAGTAACTGCAAAAGGGTTTTAGCGTCTTTTAGTACAATGTCGATCCAATTTCAAGAAAGTCATATAGCCTTTAATTCGCCGCATTGTATTACATTAAATCAAACGATGACGTAAATGCAAGGATTTATTACATTAAAATAATTTAAAAGAAAATAACAGTTAAAGCAGGAATTTTTCGTACTTTAAACGCTTTATCAACATTACAGGTTAAACCCTACAGGCGCAGAATGGTAGTACAATGACACATGAACATAATTAGTAGTTAAACTAAATTATTATAAATTATTTCTTATAATTAGTAGTAATTTATGTTTTTAAACACTGTGAGACTATTTAATATGGATGATATACATCTATTTATATAATACCTTTCCTCACCGTATTATTATAACATATAGTACCAACGTGAAATTTTTGTATTATTGCAACTTGTATCCACAATACAGTAACAAAAACGTTTTAGCAATCAATGTTGTTAAAATATTTTTTAACGTCCGTATAATATTATAGTAAAATCAAATAAAATCTTGAATTATTACGTACTATTACAGCGATTAGATATAATCATCCATTAATAGTGCAAGAATAAATA
This sequence comes from Cyphomyrmex costatus, assembly GCF_001594065.2. NCBI lineage: Eukaryota > Metazoa > Arthropoda > Insecta > Hymenoptera > Formicidae > Cyphomyrmex > Cyphomyrmex costatus. Next base: position 124,651 of record NW_017279244.1, on the reverse strand, counting down.
CTAATATAATTAATATCATAAAATTTTAGAGAGTTTTCCCTTATATATGATATAATTAAATTTCTAAAGTATACCTAATGTATCCTGATTTCACAATTCCGTTTGAAAATGGTTGATTTTGTAACAGTTTGACATAATAATTTACAGATATTCTTTTACTAAATCTTCAAAAAAATATTGATTTCTTCGATAAAACGTTCATAAAATGCTGTTCTTCTTGAAAAATTATTTGATAGTGTGATCCAATTATATTTTTGATTATCTCTACGGTTGTTAATCACGGTCAGTATAATATTGTTGATAAAATATGTGAACCTAAAAAATAAATAATTATTCCTATAGAGTGCATGGAATTGAAATGTTAAAACTTTGGTAGCGAGTAAAGGATCGAAAAACTACGAAAAGTTTTGTAAGTATATCTATGCTCTTCTTGCTTCGTCTTGCATAAAGTCACAAAAGAGGCAAAAGTATTGTCAATTGTCATCGTACTGCTTTAAAACACATTTATGCACAATTTATACAATTGCTTATTGTAGACATTGTTTAAAATTTTGGGCTCTTGCAGAAATGCAAGCATAGCGTCAGTACGGGTAGCCCATCTCGCCGCCACCTACTAACTTTGTGATATTTGGTGCAGTTTTGTTTCGATTTTTCAATTGGTGGTCGTAAGTTGATTGACAACGAATTAAGTACCTACATTGGAAACCTTCACCCACAGAAATTCTAGGCATCAGAAATGAAGGTCGGAATACTCAAGACAATACTACTTTAGGTCCATGAACAAAATGCAAAATATTTCCTTGCTTTTTTATGATTTTCTCCAAAACGTAGCAAAAATGAGTATTATATATAATTATTATAAAACTTTTTCTCTTGATTTATCGATCCCCTACACACTCCAGACGTTATGAATTTTAAATTTCAAACGCCCTATTTATTAATCGCCCTTTTGGAAATTATTGTACAATTATAGATCATAGTATTATTAACATTTAAATTTTTAATCTTACAGGATTGTACATTTGAGAAAAACGAATAAGCAATTGCCTTTAACGATCGAACTAGGTCATAGATACTATTATCCTAGTGTCAGAAATAGTTCCTCAAAAAAGATATCGAAGATAAAAATCAAAAATTTTCGAAATTTCTATTGATTTCGACAGATTTTTTACTCCAAATTTGATTAATTTTTTTAGTTAGAAATAAAATCTTAAATTGATCTTTTAAAACGATATTAAAAACTTGTACAACAGAACAACATTTAATTTTCAATGATTTAAGAATTGAGGTCGTTTCGATATCGATTCAAGTTAAGATTAAGGCCAAAGGAATCTTTCTTAATTTCTTACTAATTTATAGTAAAAGACAGTTAATGTTGGTTAATGCATGCGCAACAACTACTTCAGTTCTGTTAGTATATAGCTACTTTGACGCCTATATTCCCACTAATGTACATTAATGTTAACCTCAGTTCAACTTACTCTTCTTGCAGCTTATGTTTGTAATCTTTTAAACTGCGCATCAAACAATTTTTCGGTCTTGAAACGCAACTCCACGAAACTATCGTAATAATATCACGATTTTAATTGTAGTAGCAATTTTGCAATTTTTGATGCTCTTACTCATCTTAAATCGATTACCAGTTAAATTATTATCAAGGTTACATGTACCAGAAAAATAAAAACAAATTGCAATATAAACATGGATTAAATAATTTCGTAGGTCAGAATGAAGGTCAAGGTCACTCGGAAGTCATTTGAGGATGACTGTGTAAAGGGGAAGTTTTACCATAATTTTTTTAAGGTTCACCTAAGTACTTTCCAATACACAAACCTTGAACTTCTTTAAAATTTTTTGAACGAAACGCTGAGGTACAGATTTTTAAAGCCATATTTATAGAACTGTTTCTGTCGAGATCTTATAGCCCAGACTTTAATACAAACGGAAAGTTAACATATTTATATTTCAAGTATCGAAACGTAAAAACAAAAACAATGAAGTGGGAAAGAATTGGAAAAATAATAATTTTGAAGCAAATACCTTGAAATGATGTTGTCCTTTATCTGTGTGTCCCAAATCTGTATGATAAATCATATATCATTTTATATGGAAACTCTTTTCACATTCATTATATTCGTAATACCATTAATAAATTAAATAAATTCGTATTTTGTGCTTTTTTTAGTATTCAGAGAAATCTATAAAGTTACCATAGGAATTACTGTTTGTTATAACTTCATTTAATTGAACAGAACGAATTATCAGGTCATTTTTTTATATTCTTGTTATTCTATGAAATACCCACCTAAACGTACCTCATAATAATCAGGCTATTCGTTTTTATGAGTTCTCTCATGAACATGCATATCACCTTTATCCGTAAACCCTTTACTACACGTTCCGCGTTTGTATTTACCATTAGTATATAGATCCTCATTAGATTTGTATAGTTCATCATTGCAGTAATTTGCCTCCACGTGACTATTTTGATTTTCTTATTGTCTGCAAAATGACGGTGGCAATATTTATTATTTTTTACCAATTAATTTAAGCACAGAGATTGGAGAACGAAGCAATTACTCTAACTTTTACTATTCAATTAAATACACATTTAAATCTTATTTTATAAAATACGCTTTCAAAAGAATTTTCAACATTATTTATTCCTTCATATTTATGGAAATCCGGTTTATTGTTAAACACTTTTTTAAACGTTTCGCATTTGTGTGACATACCTATATCATAATGGTTCTTATTATACTTATACCCTTTTATCACTAGGATGCTGTGCTTTCACGTGGGTAGTTAGGTTTCGTTTATGCCTATAAAACAACCGTTGCAATATTTATTATTATTTATCAATTTATTTAAGCATTTATATTGAAGAACCAAACAATTAGTTTAACTATTGTTACACTTACTTATATTTATTCCCACAAGTTTCGCATTCAAAAGGTTTTTCATCGTTGTGCATTCTATCATGATTAATTAAATCCGATTTATACATAAACACTTTATCACACTTTCCGCATGGGTGTGTTATCCCTATATTATGTATGTCCTTATTTGTCTTGTACCTTTCTTTATTTATATGTTTTGCAAACATGTGCCTATATAAATGTGTTTTTTGCCTGTAAATGATCGTTAGAATATTTATTATTTTTTACCAGTTAATTTAATCATTGATACTCAAGTGCTACGTAATTACCGTAACATACGTTCTTTACTTATATTCTCACCAATAACTTTTACTACACGGTTTGCATTCGAAAGATTTTACGCCGGTATGAATTATTTTATGTCTAATCAAAGACGTTTTAAACGTAAACTTTTTACCACATGTTTCGCATATGTGTGACCTAACATCATTATTCTGATTCGAAGTTGTCGGGGTGTTCGAGCGATTATCTGAATATTAAGAAAAGTTCGTGTCATTAATAAAAACGGTAATACGGTTCTCATAATATTTAAAATATCCTCTTCATTGAAAATAATGCATTATTTGCAAAAATAAGCAATCATTGAAAAATAATAATTTCGTCAAATATTATCCTACCGGCATGATTTCGAAAGCATTTTACGTCATATCTTTCTACACTGTGAAAAAGTGCTGTTGATATTTCATGAAATTACAATGTCGTAAATAATGATGCAACAAAATTTAAAATTTTCAACGTAATTTTTGATATTGCACGGCGCAAAATAAAAATTATTCACAAATTAGGTTCACAGCTTCCGAAACATTTAATCGTCTTTCGTACATTATTTGCTTTTTCTTCTACTTTCGTGTAACCTTTTCACAGGTTTATTCAACGTTGAAGTAAAAAAGTTCTTTTTACTTCAGCGTCGAATAACTCAGGGAAAGAACATTGATCAATACTCGAAAGAGTTGCAATTTATAGGCCAAGATTTACTTTTTGAATGCTGTATACCGCATCAGTGCACAATTTTTAATTCGGGATGGGGCACTTCGCAAGTTTCGTTACCAGTTTTGAAATCTGTTGCACCACCCTTTATATCTACGTAATTTTATAAAGTATTAGTAACATCGCGCGCGCGCGTTTTTAAAGTACCGATCTGAGAAAAAAACAGATTTAAAGCTTTATTGTGCTTTTGTAAAAATTTTGACAGTATGATTATTGACTAAGTTATTTACTTCTAACTTTGTCCTTTTCTGCATAGTGAATCATGTAATGCTTCAATTTTTATGAGCAATTTGTAATGCACAAAGGTATTAATAAAGGTATGAATATTTATTAGGAACTATGTAAGTCTTACCGCACTGTTGGTGTTTATATTCTATTTTGTCGTTATTCGTTTCTTCGTTTTGGTTCACCTTTTTAGAATCAATTCTCAGATCCATCCCCTGGATGTATATTTTTCAATTTACTTTACTGTAACGTTCGTTACTGTCCGTTATATTAATATTGTAGTTTACACGTTCTGAATATATATATGTAGACACCTTTACTTTCGTACTCTTCCACCTAAAATCATAAAATATGTAAAAATTTAATAATATCAAATTTTAATAAACTGACAGCTGTCACTAAAAGTTATAAGGAAGTAACAGAAAGCTGTGTTAAAGTTAGAATTTGTTAAAAAGTAATAGAAGTTTAAAATTAGAATGATACCTTTGACGATGGATAATTGTTAGTTTCTTTGATGATATAATTAATTTTATGCACTAGTTAAAGTTTGAACTTGTAGATCAATAACTAAGAATATGGTTGAATTTCAAATAATTTGTTGACATATAAGCTTGTCGAGATCTTTGGAACGACTAATCCAAGGTCTTCATGTGTGTATCTCTTTACGTGTCCATATACAAACGTGTATGTACATATGTATATGGGGCATTCTTATGACGACTTACATGACGAAATCGTTTAAATTTCATAAAGATATTCTTCAGGAAAATTAAACTCGTATTGTCAAAAGTTGCATAAACATTATATAACAAATGCCTTCCGATCAACGAATCGTGCAACAAGCTCATCTGTAAACTCATTTTGATTGTTAGAACCTGTTTAATAATTAAAATTGCTATTACTCAAAATTGTCTTATTCGCGAAAATGTTCCGGTATATGACTCCACCGTACATGAAGAATATATTTTATTCTTATTGATTGATCGAATAATATACCTTATACTTAATATGTTATACCTTAATATAATAATAATAATATACTTGATACATATATTTTTTAGAACAGTTACAATCTATATTTATGGGAGATCTTTATATGAGAAAATACTGCAAATTCGAAATATTATATAATATAAACGTTTATATATAATGACTTCAAACTGTTGTTAAAACAATTTGACATTATAATATATGATATATCTCAACAAATTACTTTTTTAAGAAAGGGAATAATAGCGCCAAGTGTGCGTGTTTGCCTCTCAAAAAAAAAATAATTACAAATGTTATTATAGTATACAAAAAATGAAACAGAATCTCTAAGTTACGCCAATTGAATGTATTTTCTTGCCACGTGTATAACATGTACTTTATTTCAAAAGGTAAAGGTATAAACTTGGCGCTGCTAGACCTTAAAATACATAAAAGAATTAAATGTAGTTTAATGTTTATTTTTAAATTAAGGATGTTTTCCGACCGCAGTTATGCTCAACCTAAAGTAAAATAAAACAAATACAAATCAATGATCATAAAATAATATTCATTTTTTTTAAATTACATGTATTTATATATCTAATTATAATTATTAAAATGTGTGTGTGCGTGTGCGTGCGCGCGCGCAACAGAGAGAGAGAGAGAGAGAGAAAGAGAGAGAGAGAGAGAGAGGAATCAAGAAGGGGGAATTGCACTGCTGGACGTGAAGGAGAGGTTGTTTCTTTTCTCTTCAACTTATTGTTCTCTCTTGTCCATTGCTGGACGCCATTTTCTCTATTTCTCCCTATGTGATCCTATATTTGCCATATTATTCGCGCTTTTAACGATATTATCACTTGCTCCCGTTTTGTACTCGTTGTCCACGTTGTCCTTATTTTACGCATGCGATCTTTTTAAATAAATAAGTAATTATGATATATCTAGCAATTTTTTAATGCGATTTAGTAATAGATAGGTACGAATGTAATTATAATAATATATTTAGTAATACAAATAGCCAAGCGCACTTTCTTATCGGTTATATAATAAAAATATTGTATACTATACTGAATATACTTATTGAATCGTACTACTACTATTAGATGGCTTTATTTTCAAAATTAGTACATTTTTTGGCGTTGCAAACACCAGTTTTCTATTTTAAATATATTTTGTAACGCTCAATTTTAAATCTAATGCAATCTATGTCGTATAATATAATGCTAGTAACATCTACATTTTTCAAAGATTCTATCTTTTTCAAATCAGCATTTAGCGTTTAAAAGGTGGAGTCATCTTATCGAGTATATATATCAGTCACTCATACTCTGTTATTGCAATCAGGCATCATGCTGTACGGAACCATTTCGTGATTCCATGCAATCCCATGATTATGAGCACTCAGTTAGGAAGCGCAACTTTTCGGATTTTGTGAAGAAGTTCCATGGCGCTTGGAGCATGTAAAAATTTGTTTCCGTTTATTCTCCACCATGTTGTCTTTCCTTGTCACACGATTTAATTAAATAAGTATAATTATGATATATTGTAATGATTTTTTAATGATGCCATTTAAGAATAAAGTGATTTGAATACAATTTTAATAATGCTTCTTAATATAATATTGTAAAATGAGTAGTCGAGAACGCTTACTTAATTATCGAGCAATTATTTAAACAATTATTGAACATATACCAAACACTTTATTATAAAACGTAATACTATTATTTATCAATCAACTATTATTGTTGTTGGTTTCTTGATTGTAGGGAAAGGAAATAACTTGTTCTATTTGGCGATATGGACAAGCAGGAACATTTAAGTCTTCAAGTTATGTGACAAGTAGGAGTGTTCCGACATAATTGATATTTTGAAATATCGTATCATTTATCCTTTTGATATTTGCGTCGAAACTTTTAGATTCCCTGTATATCGGATATGGAACCTAGATATCAATTGATTTTATAAAAACTGTATTTCTAATATTCAATTGCATAAATTCGTGCTGCTTGAAATCATCATAAATTGATACATATAAAATTATATAAATATACAATTTTCGAAGAGAGAGAGACCGAAGGTGCTAAGTCTGATTTTCTCTCTCCCTTTCCCATTTGTAAGTTTCGTAAACTATTTATAAATTTGTTGATAAATAAGTGAATTTATTCACCTAGTAATTTTTTAATTTTTCTTTAATAACTGTTATCGAATCATTTTCATTACACATTATAAATAAATATATTACAACAAAATATAATAAAATACAGTAATAACAAAATAAATATATAATAAATAAAATGAATAAATATACACCAGCAAAATATAATATGATGCACTAAAAATAAGAATAAATAAAAACAAAATTTTACTTTATACGCGTGCGCGCGACGACGATATAATTAATTTAAGTCGTCTATCGCTGTCTGAATTCGATCGATGCTAGAATAGTTTTTTCTAATTTTTACTAAACGAAGTGAAATTTTATAAAAAAGACTTTTACAAAGGTAAAAGAGATACGCCAAGTAAACATAATGCGTATTAACTATACAAAAACCATGAGCTCTATACAATGCAAAGTATATTGTTACACATGTCATTACACACAAAGATTCCGAAAACTTTATAAAAATCTATTCAAAAGTTTTTTTTTTAAATAGATATATTGTCAGCGCAATTACCCAACAAGTAGATTCATTAAACGTTATTTTAATGTTTTGGAACAACCCGTTACGAGGAATTTACTAACATCAATTACGTGATGCCATCATATAACTCTGTGACGTTACATTGTAAAAAATAAAATGTTAATTTTATCTCAAAGACGTTGAGTGGATTTTTTAGACATACAAAAATGTTAATTTTAACATTTGCATGCAAGGAAAAAAAGCTCAACGTCTTTGAGTTAAAATTAACATTCTACTTTTTACAAAATACCCTTTCAATAAGGATCCATCAGATGTTAAAAAAGCACAAATAATGTTTCAGCTCCATAACCATGAATGCGATATATACTTTTAGGATAGTACACTAGCTATAATATCATTAAAAGACGCTGAAACACTTTTGCAGTTACTGCGACAGTGACATTTCACTGTTGAGACGCGAGCAATTAGACATTGTGCTTTTATATGTGTCACGTATACAAAGTTCATGAAGTTGTCGTGATTATATTTGTTTTGCCCGAGTTAACATTGATATTTTAAATAGAAACGAGATTGCAATGATGAAACGTTAAACTGTGATTATGAAAAATTGTCATACGATTTATAAACTTTTGATTAAGTCGAGATGAAATCATGTGAAGCATTCAATTTTCATAAACAATCGTCAGTCCATTTTTTGAATCGTTGGAAGATAGCGATAAATTGCGTTAGACTGAGTCTTGTTTTCGTTTCTTTCGCGTGTGGCTGCGATCACGTGAACCATGCGTTGCACGAATGCCTGGGGTTTGATTTGAGAAGTCTATGTTTCGTTCTCAGTTTTTTTTACATTTACAACTGATGTGACCGGATGTTACATCAGCAATCATGAATATATCGTAGTGTTAATAAATTGTGTTTTGATAGTCGGTCGACGTAATCTCAGTTTTGATCGGTTAGATTTCAGCGAATGTAAAAGCAATTATCTTTCTTCAAAACTACATCTTATTTGATATATTAAAGGCTTCGATCTCCGACTCCTTTCATTTAAGTTTTGGAATATTTCAGAAATTTCATTGATCAAAACGTAGGTTACGTCGGTCGGCTTTTGAAACACAATTTACTAACACTACGATATATTCATGATCACTGTTGCAACATCGTATCAGTCGTGTATGTCCAAATAACTAAGAACAAAACATATATTTCTAAAATCAAACCCTATGCATTGCAACGCACTGTATATATGCTGACAATATTTTTCTAACTAATTAAAAAGGAAATAGTACATACAGAAGTAATTTTTCGTACTTTAAGTACTTTATCAGCATTACAAGTCAGACCTTATAGGCGCAGAATGATGGTACAATGACACATAAACATAATTAACATTTAAACTAAATTTTTATAAATTATTTCACATAATTAGTAATAATTTATATTTTTAAAAATTGTGAGACTATTTAATGGATGTTATACATCCATTTATATAATACCTTTCATCATCGCCAAAGTATTTCTATAAAATTTATTACCAACGTAGTTTATTACTGCAACTTGTATCCACAATACAGTAACAAAAACGCTTTAGCAATCAATGTTGTTAAATATTTTTTAAGGTGCGTATAACATTATAATAAAATCAAACCGTATAATAATATGAATAATGACGTACAATAATAATGAATAATGACGTAGTATTTCAGCGATTAGACATATCCCATAAAAAAACCTTTTTTTAAAAAAAGAAAAAAACATACGCCAAGTGCATATAAAAAATACTGAACTTCTTGATCAAAAACAGATATGAGATAAATATAATTGACCAAGTGTATTCTTCATTACGCCAGTCATATAAGACAGACCGAAAGTGACTATAATTGTCAACTGGATTATAGTGAAGAAAAAACTTGGCGTGCCCGGGTCGCATTAATTGTAAACAGTATTCAGTGAAAACATTATTTCAACATAGTATTTGCATTATAAATTAAAATATAAAAATAACAGACATATGTATACAGATATATACGTATAATATATACGTATAATATACACGTATAATATAGTGATATAATTAGTATCATCATTCACTATATAGTGATATAATTTGTGGGACATGAAAATATATTCACAACTAAGTATTATAATATGTTCAGTAAGCAATTATTAACATCTTTTCTTTGTTGAATTGTTTTCGCATATATTGTGTATACTGCAGAATATTGCGATAGAACCAAGGTTCTAGAATATTGCGTTTTAATGCGACCCGGGCACGCCAAGTTTTTTCTTCACTATAATCCAGTTGACAATTATAGTCACTTTCGGTCTGTCTTATGTGACTGGCGTAATGAAGAATACACTTGGTCAATTATATTTATCTCATATCTGTTTTTGATCAAGAAGTTCAGTATTTTTTATATGCACTTGGCGTATGTTTTTTTCTTTTTTTAAAAAAAGGTTTTTTTATGGGATAACCATTTGTTAAATTCTTACATTAGCATACCAGGTCAAATATTTATTTAAACGAGCTAATAATTAGTATTAAATAATTTTAATTTTAAATCTTTACAAACCATTTGTTATTTTTAATTCTAATATGTTTTAAATTTAAGTCATTTTTTAGTGTTAAAGTAAACTGAATTCATATTTTATTTTGTATATCCTTAATAAATAAACTAAATTTAAATCAAAATTAATCTGTTGTCTTGAGATCAATTATTGAACTTCATTATTTCAGTTAAGTTAACGGCACATTAAGTATAATCAAAGGCCATCTATAGAAATTAAAAATAATTCAAATTGGATGTAACATCAATATTATGAATTTAAGTGATTCAATATTATGAATTTGACATATCCATTAACACACACACACACACACACACACA
>NW_017279244.1:86079-113935 GCF_001594065.2 Cyphomyrmex costatus | reverse complement strand
CACACACACACACACACACACACACACACATATATTAGGTATTTATACATACATTAATAACATTAATTACAAAAGTTTTATAAAATATCTATAATTTTATAAGGTAATAAATGTATAGCATATATACATATATATTATAGGTATGTATTGATAGTATAATCAATAATTCAAATATACACTACGCAACAAAATTTTTATTGAAATTTTGCCATTCTTCAAATGCGCATAACTCGGTCAATTTTCATCGTATCAAGACGATTTTTTTTTCATTTTGTAGATAATTATCTGTACTTTAAGAAAAACTTGATACGAAATTAATTCAAGTCGATGCCGCATCTCCATGTTTTGATAAAGCCCAAGCATTCTTTTTCTTAAAAAATTTGATTGTTTGACGCGCTATCTGGATCGCCCCGATTTTTTTTCAAAAATACCACATAGACCATCGTAAAGTGTACTTTTCAACAAACAATTTGAAAAAAAATTCGAGTCTCTACGATTTTTTTTGATCGAGTAATGCCATTTTGAAGTTATTCAGGCGTTTTTAACGAATATCGCGATAGAGTCAAATGCCGAAACCATATTACGGGGAAGGATCCGTATTGAACATTAATTTTATTATGCAGAGTGAATACTAACAAAAAAAATACAGAAAAGCACAAGATATTTTATTTTCTTACTAAACATGCCGTGTCCGATTAATAAATCGTTAGATACATATAATCTTAAGATCTTGAGTCTCTCTATCGGTAAAAGTTATTTATTTTATATTTTAAACTCACATATGTACATCCACACCCACACACTCACACCCGTACGTACCCGCACACGCACACGTACACGCATGCACGCACACGCATGCACGCACACACAGGCTAATTCAATTTTCACAGTACTTTTACATCACTCACATATAATATACATATAAAAAGAAATTGTAACTCTAAATATTAAAAATATACATAGGTATATCCACTACGAAAATATCTTTATTTTAATATGAATACGGCACAAAATTATTAATGTAACATTTCATTATGTAAATTGTCTCTTATCTAATCAGTTATCTACTTGCACTAAAAATGCGTAAAAACAGTGGAATAAAAACTAAATTTTTATACATATTTGATAATTTCAGAACAATATTATAATTCCGTACGTATAATTTTCTTATACGTACAAGCAATTTTACTTACTAATTATAAAAAATAGAGTATATCGTATAATACATCACTTTATCCTTGTTGTTCACTGAATATTAAAGAAAAATAAAATGATACATCATACAGAAACAGAACGCAGCTTATACGTGTGAACTGTGAATACAATGTGAATAAAAGCGTCGTGATTACGTATTAAGAGAGTCAATCAGATATATCCCTAAAACTTTTATATGGCTTGAAGTAAAGTAACGATAAAATTAACTAATGAAATTGTTATCATTACAATGTGTGTTTGTAATAAGGCTCAATATGTTTTTTAACAACTAATCCTAGAGGAACAGGGCAATGATCCAATAAATTACGTTAAAAATCTTCTTAAATTAATTTAATATATTGCGAAGAATATCACGTAATTATAGCGTTTCGTCCCAGCTTCCACTACTGAACTCATCAGTAAGGCATTGTAGCGGAAGTCTACCTTATACGCCTGAGAGAGTTATTCAATCGAGATTCTATATATGAAGAAATATACGAGTATCGAAGCACTTACGAGAATTTGCGAATATCGATAGACCTTTGATGGCGTTATCATTACCCCAAAAATGTAGCTGCGTTACTATGAACGATACTCCGAAGAAAATGTAACGTCGTTACCGAAAAAAATAACTTGTAACAGTAACGACGTTATTACAAATAACGCGTTACTTACCAACTCTGTAAAAAACCATGTACTTCTTTTAAACATGAGTACTCACAGATTTATTACAAACATAATTTTATTACACCTAAGAATTAAGATAATACAAAATTATATATAATAATTTTTGAAATTTTTAATTTATTCTTATGTGAATATGAGAAATTGAAGAATTTATATTATTGAAATAATAAATTTGCATTGAAAATGTTTTTTCTTAATTTTTTAAAAATTAAAAAAAATGTAAATTTTTATTATGAATACAACTTACATGTATTAAAACGGTTTATTCTATTAAATTACATTTTTAAATTTTTATATATCAATTTTTATAATTGTGTATAATAATAAAAACATTACAAAATGAAAAAATAAATAAACAATGTTTTACAAGAATAACGCTATTATAGCACTAATACATTGTTTAATTAATCTCAATGTCGGGGCTTTAGCGATCAAGACAGGAAGTGGTAACAGGAAATACTTATAAATGGAATAGATTATGAATAATGCAATATGTATATATATATAACATCAATTATTTAATCGCATTCAGTTCATCATTTCTTCATCTATGTCATCCACGCAAACTATTAACCTTGTTCTAAATATGACTTGTTGTTAAACATGACTTATCGCTTTTGGAATGAATAGGTTTCATTTCCAATCCAATATTGCCGAGACCTCTCAAAACGTTGATCAAAAGGATTCGTTTAATTACAGATAAGCTTCTAAATGTGCGTTTACGTAATGCCTGTACTCGATTTCATATTTTTTCTCAATACAAATCCTTCTGAAAGTGGTTGGTGGTTCCAAGTACTGCTCTTCATGATTCTTAATTTACATACAATTGATGGAAATGCGGACTAAATAATTTATGAAAACGGTTTCCAACAGATTATAATAAATCTTAAAATATGCTGCAGCATTTTTCCGGTCATTTGCGTTAATTAAATCGTTATTTACATAATACTTACAGGTTGCTTTAAATGAAATCATTATTATATTAACAAAAGCTACAATTAAAGAGAAACTTGTATTAAGCAAATATTAGAATCCTTATTACGACCGTACAATTATAAATTAACAAGAATAAGGAAACCGCAATAATTAACAGTCTACTAAGCCATCTACGGTCAAAGCTATATCACTATGCTTATTATAATGTGTGAATTTTATATACCGCGTATGTAGTTCCCAATCACGTGCCGAAAATTTTTTCAGACTTACAACGCAACACTAAACAACTACCGCAGTAATATCACTTATATAGGCGTCTAAGGTAGGTTTCCATTACAATGCCTTACTGATGAGTCCAGTAGTGGAAACCGGGACGAAACGCCAACTCGTGTATATTCTTCGCAATCTTATTTTTCACAGATTTTAGATTCATCATTACTTTAACATTTACATTGTTAAATTTTAATATATGTTTTTCAACATATTATTAAAGATCTAATAAGATGCTATATAGAAGCATCAAATAATTGTTAGATGTGCTTTAGCAATTTAACTAAAAAGTGATATTACTGCGGTAGTTGTTTAGTGTTGCGTTGTAAGTCTGAAAAAATTTTCGGTACGTGATTGGGAACTACATACGCGGTATATAAAATTCACACATTATAGTATAATAAGCATAGTGATCTAGCTTTGACCGTAGATGGCTTAGTAGACCGTTAGTTATTGCGGTTTCTTATTCTTGCTAATTTGTATTAAGCACCTATTTTTTTTTAATATAGTAACACACAAGATCCAGCTTGATCGTTAAGGCTTGTTTCTTATTATGATTTTAATTCTCACAGTTTAGTCGCATTCAGCTCATCATTTTTTCATCCATATCACCCGCGCAATCTTTTAATCTTTATACAATTTTCGAACTATGACATTGTTAAACATGATTTATCAATTAAAATCCAGGTAAAGTTCTGAGATCGCGTTAATCGTAGCTAACTCTCCACAATTTCAATTTGCCCAAGGCTGCAACGTGCGGTGTAGTATCGATAGTGGAGAGTGATGGCGGTGTAGCAACAGTTTTACTCGAAATGAGGAACGGAAAACAAGCGAGAAAAATGCTAAAACATATGTATTAGATACATTAAAAACAGTTACTTCCAGATTTTTTTTCCTAATTATTTCGAATACTTTTAAAATAACTTTTTTCGACATTTTGAAATAACTTTCTTTATTTACAAAAGTAACACAAAATAAATTACTAAAAAGTGTAATAGAGAAAGAATTTTGTTTTTACAAAACTCTTGGACGCTCTGAGTTGCTTTTATTATTTCGTTTGCAAAAAACAGCTGCCAATTGTCCCACCGCCGCGTTCCCCCTATCGATGCTCTACTGTAACAGCGTCGGACATGACAAATGGTAATGGGAATAACGTGCTACAATCTACTCGAATTGGTACGTTCATCGGTGGAAAATCCGGGCTCTACTTATCATTTTCGGAATGAAAAGATTTCATTTCCATTCCAATATTGCTGAGAACTCAAAACGTTGATTAAAAGGATTCGTTTGATTACAGATAAACTTCCAAATGTACGTTTACGTAACGCCTGCACTCGATTTAATATATTCTATAAAATTTAATATTGCCTTTATTTTTTTTTATGTCAATGAACGTTTTATTATCCAGATATATATATATATATATCGAGAGAGAGAGAGAGAGAGAAAGAGAAAGAGAAGTTGTCGAATGAGTAACATTATATTTTATTATCTAGTTTCCATTTTGTATTAAATTGAACACAAATGGACATTAGAAATTGTTGCTTGATGTTTCAAACATTTATTTTACATATTTAACTCTTCATCGATATAATAAATTATTTTATAATGTTCTTTTATAATATGTTATAAAATATACGATTTAGGTAAACGATCACTTAGATCGTACTGCATCCTTTGAAAGTCATCTTGATATAAAACATGTTATATGTACTTATGTAAAAAATAATGAAAAAGATTACTGAACTATTATTCATGTGCGAAAATTGTAACTGAAACGTTTTACAAGTATAATAATTAGGTGACCTGAATATTATTCAAAAGCATATCTACGACGGAAGTTTCACAATAACTATTATTAAACACAATTACAGTAAACGATTTGATTCTTTATGAAATATGTTAAATACGAAAATCTAAGAGACAAGTATTTTTATGCGTGCGCTAACTCATACTTAAGGTGTTAATACACCTTTGAAAAGAAAACGGTCTGAGTAATGCAAAATCTCGGTGTCTGATTGGGGATTCAAGCCATTGGTCTGTAATTCAATATTTAACATTTTAGAGATTAGCCTTTTAATAAAAAATATTTCTTTATATAATATCTTAATGTTTCCTCATTCAAATTCATGACTATGTTCCAGCCTACGTTGGGTGATGACTGATTGACAAAATGCTTTTTTGATGTGATTTTTGTGTTCTTTAACTCTGTAAATCTGTAAATAATTTAATTACATCTGATTTCCCGGCCGAGATAATATTTTTCGCAATGTGATAAATTATTTACAGATTTTTAATATGTCATTTATAGATTTTAATACGTCATTCAATATATTGTTAAGATCCAAGATGCAATGTGCATCAAAATTGTTAGATTGTTAGTCAATTTAACTTGTGATAATAATGCGATAATAATTGTGATAATAATTCATTAGTTTGCGTTGTTAGTCTGAAAAAAATTTCAGCGCGCATTTAGAGATCTACATACGTAGTATACGTATAAATTCACACAAAAATTACATTAGAAGCTTCTAAGATCTAGATTGACCGTAATTAGCTTATACTCATTGGTATTTAGTTTAAAACTGTTACGGTCCAAATAAGATTGATATTATTTATCAAATGAAATAAGAAAAAAAAAAGATTTAAAAAAATTTTAAGATAATGTTAGTGCCATATATATAAGAAGTGAAGAGAGATAGTGCAATGTAGATGTATGTTTGGATAATTAATAAATAGGCATTATATTAGATTGTATCGCATATTGTAGCTATTGAAGCTAATAAAGATCAATCAAACATTCTCCCTCTCGATACTTCAGCTTCATTGTATAAAGAAATTAGAAATTTTTATAATAGACTGATTTACTAAAGAAACACCTTAAAAAAGATCGTAGAAAGATATTCAATGTAAGGATTAGTTATGAAAACAATGAACTTATTTTATCTGAAAGTCAAAGATAATGAATTTTAAATTTTAAACAGCAACGTAGGTAATCCTAGTAACCTATATTATACGACGTATTGCGTATATAAAGAGTGGTTTGTCATTAAAGTGCTCAGTTATTTTTTTCTGCACAAACAAATATTATAGTGACAGCGAATATTAAACTAGGTAAAATCAATATACATAAAAGCTTAAAACTTAAAAAATTTTAAAAATTGAAGGTTGGAGAACAACTATTTAATAAGTCAACAATAGTTAAGTAAAAATTATAAATTGAATAACTTTTAATTTCAACTCGATATGCTGTAAATATAAAACATATAATTTTTATCTTATTAACATTTTCTCAAAGGAAAAATTTTTTTGTTTTTGAACGTAGACTATCATCTTTTTCTTATAAAATGGTTTTAAATAGTTAAAAGAAATTCAATAAATCTTATGAGTATGATAATCTTGCTAGTGTACAGTTATTTGTACTTTTCTTTAGTTTAAAGAAAAGAAAAAAAATGATATTTTATTTAAAAGTACTGTTTTTGTTAATTAAAATTTCATTTAAATAACGTTGAATGAAGATATTTTAAAATAATTATTAATATTTACTTAATAATCACTATTTTTATCTAAATTTTTTGTGTAATTTTCCTTTAACAGTTATTCGGTTTTTAGAATTAAAGAAAAAATATATATTCTGATATAAAAATAATGGGAAACTTTATACACTATACAATTCATTCAGATTCAGACTTTTAAAAATAGCGCTACACATTTCCTAACATTAAAATAAATCCTTTTCAATCTAAATGCATTCTTATATTTATTATTTATAGAAATTGCATGAGGATATTTCTATGCTTTTTGCTATCAAAAAAGCAGGGAATAAAATGTTACTTTTCCGTTACTTTTATAGTTATTCTTTAAAACACATATTACTTCTTCAAAAAAATAATAAGTAACGGGTAACGCTGTAGAGTTACTCAGAAGCTTCGATTCTTATTGGTTGTATTTCTTATGAACTTATGAGATATAAAATATAATATTAAAAAGATTAAATTAGAATGAAAATAAGATTTTAAAAAATTATTTTTTTATTTAATATAATTCAATGCGTTTAAAATACGAATAAAAATTTTAATCAATTTTAATCCATTTTTGGTTATTAAAAAATTAACTTTTATTTTAACCGTAACGAAGTATTTTAGTGTAAGTTATTTATGCAACTATTAACGAAAAAGTTAAATAAAATTAATTTTATAAGTGATTATCTTTAACTTAATTTAATTAGAAAAAAATAAATTTATATATACTCAGTCTTACATAAAATAAAAATACATAGCATTTTTCTAGATTATCCGAGTATATAACAATCATGGTCAAAGAAACATATAAATCGTGGAAGAATATTGATTCCGGCGAGGAAATCGTTATTTCTGGCATTGCTGGCAGATTTCCTAATTCAGATAACATAAATGAATTACGAGAAAATTTATTCAACAAAATTGATCTTGTAAGAGCAGATCATGGTCGATGGAAAATGGGTAGTTATATCATATTTATATTATACGACATTATATTTTTACATTCATGCTCGATTAATATTAAAATAAAATATATTTTACTTCTTCTACTAAACGTATTTACTCGTACAAATCTATTTTTGCAACAAAATATTTTGTTGGCAAATAAATATATAATTATACCTCAAATTGAAATACCGGAAGAACTTCGTTTACCTACCAATTATTTACAGCTTGATTGCCTACATGTATGAAATATTGTAACAATATTACTGGGAAAATTGCAATATTACATAAAACATTGCTACAACATTGTAGTAATATTCCGTAAAAATTAAAAATTATTACTGCAATATTCTGTAATATTTCAACATTTAATCCAATTTAATTAATTACTATCATATGTATGATATTACGCGAGGTCTACACTAAAAATCATAAAGGTCGTAGGGTTCTACGTCGTAAAAAATTAATCAATTTCAATTGATTACCAGAAGAATAATCGACTATGATTGGTTAATTTTCTATAAGTTGATACCTTTACTGCTACGACTTCCATTAGGTATAAACCTTGTATTACTGCTTAGCATCATATTTCAAAATACATACGATAAAATTGTGATTGAAAAATTTGGGAGCTTAGAACGCACACAACCAAACAGATTAAAGATTTTCGAGAGACTCGTCAACGTCAACTCGTTTTGCATTCGCCTTTTTATGGACTTTATGGGCGTTTCCTTTTTACGAGAAGAGCATTCATCTCGTGGCGGAGGCTTGAACTTACCTCTTGAATTGTAATGTTTTAATAATGCATTACAATATTTCTTACAAAGTATTAAAATTACATTATGTTATAATATTTGATATCAGGAAACGCGGTAGTGTGTCTCCGGTCATGTTCAAAAATTGTATATATTTTCAATATAATATTTAAATTTTCATATTGCACCAATGTTGCTGCAATATTTCGTGATGTAGAGGATATATCGCCTATAGCTCGGTTGTTTTACTTTTTACTTTAAAAACACAGTTAAATATTTTCTTACGTAATTTAACCTTAATTTTATACTTTTGCGCAAAAGTGCTTGAAAGCAATCGATTTCTAGGTAATAATACACGTGTGCAAAAGCATCATTGTTTTTTAAATTTTAATATTTAATTTTGTATATAAAAGTGTATGTAGGCAATCTACAGCTATAGCCAATAACACATATGCAATCGATCTATAGACAAATGAAATGTAGTAGACAAACCTTGCTGTAGGCGATCAATTTGTAGGCAAAAAAACTCCATCTCAAAATCAAAAGACACGGGAGTGTCTCGCGCCAAGTGAACGCGAAGCGCGAGACCACATCGTATCTTTACGCGAGTCGATGAGTTGCGAGCACCTGAGATTACTAGATCTCTCAATAAACGGCTGAATTTATCAACTTTTAAATAGTCTTAATTTACTATTTTGGTTTAAATTATATCATATAAATGTGTTTTTATTTTCTACGTACCTTACGAAGGAAGATATTGCGATGAGAGTCCAAATGTCAAATTTTGATACATAGATTTGTCGTCATTATCACCATCGCTCTCGGAAATGTTGTCCGTTTCATGTTTTAAAAGATAGACAGCACTTGCTAGCATATCTTATCATTATCTATTTAAAAGCAAACAAACGTTCTTTTATCATACAAGACAAATGAATAAACATAGTTACGAATTTATTTTAACAGTTGATATATTCGTAATATCTTGCTATTAAATTGATATTTTACCAGAGTTGGCAACGTTACCTCATAAAAATATAACTTGTTGCCGTCACCGTTCTTTTTCTTAAAAAATAAGTCGTTCTCGTTATTCGTTATTGATTTGCAAAAGTAATAACTCATTACCGTTATCGTTACTCAAAATGTAACAAATCGTTACTTTTTCGTTACTTTTTTTCTTGACACTAATATAATACATATTATGTGCAGATTTTTTTGATATATATAAAAAACATTAAAATTCTATTTTTTAGTAGAAGAATAGAACTAAAAAATGTGTAGGTATATATAATGCGCTCGGCGCACTTTGCAGGGCGGTCCTATCCAGCCGCGCGCTTGCATTTGACGGTGGGCCGGGCGAATTTAAATATTTTTATAAATTAATATCTCTTTTTCTCATTACAAAGTAATTAAAAATTAATTGAAAACCATTTTAGTTTGGAAACTTGTGCTCTCAAAATATTGACAAATCCATTTGCTTTTTCTATCACATTAACATAACGAATAAAAGGATGACAAAAGGAAAATTGAGATGTTTAACATTGTTGGATCTAGTATTCGAATCAACTTCTTAATTGTATTTATGCGAACTAATGACATAATTATATTTTAACGAAATTATATTATTTGATAATTTGCGAAAGATGTTTTCCGTAATACATATTATTAAGGGTTATTGTTTTATACTGAAGATGGTCGAAACGTCTATGTAGATTTATTTTGTAAAAACATGATAATTTCGCTATTGTTATCCGGCGTGTGGTATATGCTCTATTTTTATTCCTTTTATTTTTTAACTTAACCACTTGATCTTTAAACTATTTTTAAACTATAATTAATATCTCGTCAACTATTACTGAAATATTACGCAAAATGGTACAGGACTTTTCGACTCAGTATAGTCTATTCTACTCATACATGAAATATTTGGCGGTTAATTTCAAACACCCTGTATATAGGTATATATAATTATTAATTATATACATATAGTATATAATATTATATATATTCATATTTTTTAGGGTAGAATCTCAGGTGATCTCATTGATCTTATCACTACAATCTACATGCTATATATATTAGCCTATAAGTGCGTTCCGTTTCACACATATAGTACGTATGATACATCATTTTATCCTTATTATATTGTTCACCGAATATAAAAAATGATACAGAATGCAGCCTATAATGTGAATACAATGTGAAAAAAAAAGCGTCATGATTCATGATTAAGAGAGTCAATCAGACCTATTCCTTTAACGTCGCATCTCTGTTTTCTATAGCTCTATAGTTACGACTGGTTACGACTAAAACTTTTACGTGGCTAGAAATAAAGTAACGATAAAAGTAACTAGTGAAATCATGACCAATGCCTTAAAAATATAACTGCGTTACCATAAACGTTACTCCGAAGAAAATGTAACGTCGTTACATATTTATTACTGAGAGAAGTAATTTGTACCGGTAACGCGTTACTTGCCAACTCTGTATTTTACGTATATTTTATGATATACTATTCCGATATTAATTATGTATATTAATTATGCACATGTGTATATAATTAAAAATTAAAAATGTACAAATATCTTTTTTCAAACTTTCTAAAATATTGCATGTTAAGGAGGTTAATGGAACAGCTCGCATTTACACCGTCTAAAACGCGGACAATTTTCAAAATTTAAAAACTCAAAAACTAAGGCTTATGTGGAAAAATAGCCGAACATATAATTTCGTTCCTGACTTGTATTGTTACCAAAAAAAAATTAGCATTTAAATCCAAGGAACCCTTTTCTGGAGTTCCCCTGTCTCAATATTAACAACGAAGAATTGAAAGTAATTAGTATCTTGTATTTCAAATATTAAGATTGACAATTAATCTTGTTATTTAAATTACAAAATATATAAATTAAATTAAATTAATATCCGCTCAAATAAATTTCCAAATTAAATTTAATATACCTCCCAGGTCAAGAACACATTGAGCTTATACTAGATGTTAGAAATATATATAAATTTATTATAATACCGGTATATGCGGACAGTTTCGACTTTACAATATATAATTAAAAATATATAAAACTTTCAATTTTTCAATGTTAAATAAAAAACATATAATACATTTATATGAGCAGTGCTGTAATACAAAACATAAAATGCACTTATATTGCAAAAACTATGTTGCAAATAAAAGTATTTCAAATACATGCTGAGCCCTGCATATGTGAATATCTATCCTTAGAGCATGAGGACATTCCACGTCGTATGGGTACTATCAATAAAGTAGAAAAATTTGATGCGGATTTTTTTGGATTATCTTTTGAGCAAGCACACTTATTGACACCTGAAGTAAGATTGATATTGGAAAGTACTTATGAAGCAATTATCGATGCGGGAATCAATCCGAAGCAATTACAAGGAAAAAATACTGCTGTAATTATAGGGTTATCTATAATTGAAGGACAAACGGATTTGTTGTATACAGAAACTGAGGTAAAAAAGAAATAGTAAATATAAACACATATGCACGCTTAAATTTTTTATGTAGGTATATGTGTGCGTTATATATTGTGACCGTATTCACGAGCAACGGCACAACTTCGTCGCGTTCTCCATAACTTCAATTATGCAATAGCTCTTAATCAAGTGCAGTTCGTTCTTAATTCATACATGATTACATACTTTGCGGTAGTCGGTAAGGCAAGGTAGTCCAGACACGAGAGAGCGTGCCACTTTTCGCACGATTACTAGGATAATTTGCTCGGACAAAAATATTGTAGATTAGGCAGATTCTCGCGACGGACGAAAAACGAATAGCTCAACCACGGAATTGTTAGAGGGGAGTGGTTCGTGGTAGGCGGGAAAAATGTCGGAGAACGAGATAGAGAGAGGCTGAAATAAATTAAGATACCATAGTTAACAACAGTATCAGCGGTGAGAAACCAATATATTTTTCGTTAGACCGTTACAACGATGACAACAGCATTATGACGTTGAACTTCCGCGCGTAAAAGTTCGCGGTTTTAAAACAATAACCAGCTTGTTAATTCATAGCCGGCAGCAATAAGTTACATCGATAATGAATCCGACAGATACGCGGACAAATCTTGAATCTTATTACAGTGAAAATATGTTGTTTCGTACTACAATCGTGATACAAGATTCGGTAATAGGCGGCCACAATTCGGTAACGCTCAATAATTCTAGTCTCAACTACAATGGATTCTCGTCAATCGAACAAAGTACATCAATGATTTGGCGGTGATAAGGGCGAGCAACGATAATGACTCGAACTTCTCAGTCATTGGCGTCCGAGTGGACGGCACGTGCTCGGTAACGACTACTCTAAACGCCTATAGGCGGTCGATCCGGCGTCGGCAACTCTAACGCGAAATCAAGTCTAACGCGCGATCCACTCGAGATACATGTATCACGTACCGCGATCGGTGGCTTTACAATACTTAGAAATGACGCTCACCTCACTACGTCAGGATCCCTCGTCAATCCTCTTGATAGTCCGGCAACAAAGAATTTCTCAACACGCTTGGAGATCCTCTTCACTGCGCGGTTCAAATGCCGCACGATACTCGAGCGACATTTGATCTGCGCGCGGTGAGGTGATGTCCATTTCCACCAATGCAGATTAATTTTAATCTTGGTTCAATTTGCTTTTCATTTTTTTCTAATTCTAAAAATTAGAAAAAGATTAACAGTAAGTTAAACCGAGATTAAAGTTAATCTGTATTGATGGAAACAGGCATGAGGCGATTCGAAAATCGGCCAAAAGTTGCATACACTTTATGTATGTTCAGTTTGTACCGGCACCTTTATTAATAATATATCAGTTATATATTATTATTAGATAAAAAGGTTTAAATTTTTGAGTATCCTTTTTTGAACATGGCTTGAACTTTTCATTTTTATAATATGATTATATAAAATAGAGATGATTAAAACGTTTATCTCTGCACTTTTATTCTTATACCATTTTTAAACCTACTTTACGTTTAATGAATGTTTAATATATCGTCATGTGGTTATTGGGATATGTATTATTAATGTAGTAAGGGAGTACTGAATCTATTATTCATGTACGAAAATTGTAACGGTACATGTATAACAATTATAATATTGCATATGTTCTGCAATTATAACAGTTAGGCGGTCTGAATGTTATTGGATGCCACAAATCTACAGTGGCAAATTTGATTTCGTATTGCTTGGATCTGAAAGGACCATCTCACATCATCGATACAGCATGCAGTACTAGTTTTTATGCTATGGCCTCTGCTTATGATTGTATCATGTCAGGCAAATGCGAAGACGCAATATTTGGAACTGCACATTTAATTTTCAAACCTAATATTACCCTGCAATTTTCTCGGATTGGTAATTCCGTCATAAAATATTAACTTTTATATTGTCATTAAAACTTATTACTTTCATAATGTGTTATGTATAAAATCTAGTTCTTATTTGCAAAAAATAAATAAAGAACAACGATCGATGTCATCTTAACGAAGTATTTCAAATAAATACAATATTTGTCAAAACGGAATAATACTTTATCATGGATGAAAGTGATAATTTCTTAAGTAAGATGTATATTAAAAAGGCATGTCATATTTCATATCTTTCAGGTACTTTATCACCCAACGGTTATTGCAAACCATTTGATAAATTTGCTAACGGTTACGTGCGTAGCGAAACGGTAGGAGTAGCATACCTCCAAAAGGCGAAAAATGCAAAGAGGATTTATGCCATATGTCCGCATATAAAATTAAACTGCGATGGTTATACAGAAGAAGGAATAACTTACCCGTCAACACAAATGCAATATGATTTACTAAAACAATTTTACAATGAATGCGGAATACCGATATCAAGTTTAGATTATATCGAAACACACGGTACCGCTACAAAAGTTGGCGATCCTGTAGAAATTAAAGCTATTCATAATATGTTTTGTCAAAATAGAGAAACTCCATTAATGGTCGGCTCCGTAAAATCTAATCTTGGTCATAGCGAAACTGCGAGTGGTTTTAATCAGATCGTTAAGGTTTGTGTAGAATAAGTAGCTTCTACTTTCATCTATTATCATAAAATTTGCTTTCATCTTACGCACAACATATATATATATATATGTGTATACATATGTACACGAACAAAAAACATATTCCTTGTAAAAATTTATCGATAGGTTACATTTGAAGGCACTCAAACGCAATTGCTTATCTCTCGAAAGACTACTAAATTCGTTCATCAAATTCGATATTTACTAAAATTAATATGACATACCTATAAATAATGTATGACTTGTCAGTATCTGACGAATAATTAAAGTTTATACATTTTAATATTATTATCTATTACTGAAGGTAATAATAGCATTCGAAACTGGCTTTGTTCCACCAAATATCAATTATACATCACCAAGGAATGATATAGATGCTCTGATAAATGGAAGTATTCGTGTCGTCCAAGAACCAATGCCACTTCAAAATGGTTACATAGGAATCAATAATTTTGGTCTTGGAGGATCCAATGTTCATACGTTATTAAAGTGGAATGATAAACAGAAAATCAATAACGGAGCACCAAATGATGACTTACTTAGACTTGTCGTATTATCTGGACGTACAGAAGATTCAGTGAAGTTGTTTTTAAAAGACGTTAGTGTAAACTTGTCAACAACATTTTGATATTATGTCCAACATTTAGAGACAATGGCCTGCATTCAGCAGAAAAAGCAGCTTTGCAACTGTAATAAAATTCTTGAATACGATTGGCTTATACATTTAGATTTAATAAGGAAGTAAGGGAAAGACCAATCGTATTACCAAAAAAATTTTACAACAATTGCATAGCTGCTTTCTCTGCTGAACGCAACCATTATGTTTAGTTTGAATTTAAAAAAATTCATTATTATAGATTGCCAATCATCTAATAGACGTAGAGTATATTCGCTTATTACACGATATACATGCAGACAATATAAACGGTCATCCATGGAGAGGGTATATTATATTGAATTCTTCCCAACAAGATTTAATAAAGGAAATTCAAAATTGTGAAGGCGTGAAGAAACCTATATGGTTCATATTTTCAGCCTTGGGTTCTCAATGGCCAGGAATGGGTAGATACTCAATATTTCATATTTAATTAATAATATGCATACCTTAAATATGCCACAAAATGGTGTAATCTATAAATTAAATTCTTATTAGGTCGCAGCTTATTAAAATTTCATGTTTTTGCAAAAACGATAAGTAAATGTGAAGATATTTTAAAGCCCTATAATATAAGTGTCGTAGACATTTTGACAAAAATGGAAGAAAAAATTTGCGAAAACGCGTTAAATACTTTTCTTGGAATCGTCGCTATTCAGGTGAAGAATTTACAACTTTCCATACTTAGTTACTTACACATAAATATATATAGTACATATAATATATTTTTCAGTAAAACATATACTGTAAATTCAAATTTTGTTATCGTCGTCGTTATACTACAACAGAAATAGATTGTCTATTAACTTGATTAAATTACATTTTAAACATTAAATTACTATTATAACAATAATAAATGTTTTAAATATACCGTATATATCTAACTGTGTATATTTAAAAATAATCATATATATTTTAATTGTAGATTGGATTAGTAGATCTTCTAACATCTTTAGGAATTACTCCAGATTATATGATTGGTCATTCTACCAGTGAACTTGGTTGCGCGTATGCGGATGAATGTCTCACTATAGAACAAACTATTTTATCAGCATATTTTATCGGTATGGCATGTACCAAAAAGAATATAATTCATTGTTCGATGGCGGTTGTCAATATCGACTACGATTACCTTAAAACTTTATGTCCAGCGGATATTGAAATAATATGCCACAACAGCGAGAACAGCAGCGTTGTGTGTGGACCACCACAATCCATACAAAAGTTTATGAAAAAACTACAGGTAAAATTAAAAATAACTCATAATTTTTAGAATACTAAAAGATTAAATTTGATGCATGTGTTGCATTTTTTTTATTCAGGTCAACAATATTTACGTGAAAGAGGTCAACTGCAATGTACCGTTTCACAGTTCTTACGTCGCATCTGTGGAAAGTCAGCTTTTACTTAGTTTGAATAAAATAATACCACATCCAAAAAAACGGAGTTCAAAGTGGATCAGCACTTCTATACCTCGCACCGAATGGTTCACTTCAGCATCAGAATTATCATCGGCGGACTATCATACTCGAAGTATATTAAACACAGTTCTTTTTTCACAAACGACGGAACTAATTCCAAGTAACGCCGTAGTCATCGAAATCGCACCTGACGATGTTCTGCAACACGTCTTGACAAACTCGTTACATCCAAACGTGACAAATCTTATATTAAGTCGACGCACCGAACAAAATAATGATATAATTCTCCAAGGAATTGGGAAGCTCTATAATAGTGGTTTACAGCCGCAAGTTGCCAATTTATACCCACCGGTGG
Organism: Cyphomyrmex costatus; assembly: GCF_001594065.2. Taxonomy (NCBI): domain Eukaryota; kingdom Metazoa; phylum Arthropoda; class Insecta; order Hymenoptera; family Formicidae; genus Cyphomyrmex; species Cyphomyrmex costatus. The sequence continues at coordinate 97,129 of NW_017279244.1, read as the reverse complement.
AATTTCCAGTTAGCCGAGGAACTCCTATGATTTCTCCATCAATCAGGTAATCGTAATCGTAAAATTTAAATAAGATATATATGTATATATATATAAGAAAAATATATAACAATTATTAGACCGTTTTAGCCTGTTTCTCATTGGCATAATTATTAGATTTGATCATATAATTTAAAATAATATATACTCTTATTTTACATAATTATATATTATATGTTTATATGTATTTGTATAATTATTCACGATATATAAATCTGAATTGTAATAAATCAGATGGGATCATTCTAAGAATTGGTTTCTGCCGAATAATAATGAAGATAAGTTTATAAAATCGAGAGGAAGATACGTCAAAATTTTACTTCAAAGTAAAGATTATGAATATATGAGCGATCATATCATTGATGGGAGAAATTTGCTACCAGCAACGAGCTATTTGGGACTCGTTTGGAGAACCATTGGCATGATGAAAAGAGTACAGCATACAAACATATCGGTAGTATTCCGAGATGTAAAATTTATTCGTGCTACCTATTTGTCGAAAGAAGATGCTGTGGAACTATATATTGCAATACAAACAGGTACTTACAAGATGAGTTTTAATTTTAATCGAGATTTTCTCTATTTTTCCATAAGAGTATTCATATGTTTATTGTACCTTAAAATAATGTTTAATTTATTATTATGGAATTATTTGCAATAAAATTTAAAAAATATATATAGGTCCCATAATGAATATTTATTACTTTTAATGTAGTACAATAATAAAAATGAAGTAATGCCAAATACACAAAAATGTTACAGATGGAAAATTTGAAATAACCGAAGGAGATAGCGTTGTTGTAACAGGTATGGTGTACGAGACGTTGAATCCAGAACAGGAAATGATTCCAATAGATTTGTTATCGGAAAATAATGAAGAAGAACATATGACGGCACGAGATATCTACAAAGAATTTAAATTGCGCGGATACCAGTACAGCGGCTTGTTTCGTGGGTTTAAGAGTGCTTCTGTTTCGGGAAGTAAAGGACATATCATTTGGAAAAACAATTGGGAAACATTTATAGATAATATGCTACAGATGTATCTTATCGGATATGACACTAAAAATTTGTGCGTTCCTACGAATATTCAAAAATTAGTGATCAATCCAATGCTCCATGCTTCGAAGTTACGGGACAACATAGACGGTGCAAAAGTTACAACAGACACAAATAAACGTAATTATACTTCTCATCATCACTAAATTCTTTGTTCAATTCATATGTTACGTCCAAGCCTCAGGATTTTTTATTTTTGAGGAAATTACTAGGGCGAGGAGGAGGCTTCGAAAGAACGTAACCGATACCACTCTCCGCGGTCGTCGCCCTGCGGAGCGACCCAAGAGACAGTCGAACGCACTTATTTTTAAAAGGCTCGGAATTAGGTCAGGGTGCCATATGGCTCACTATAACGCTAACCGAGCCATGAGTCCATTGGTCCTTTCAATTTAGATTTAGACCAAGGAACTCAATCCTTACAGCCTCGGATAACATCTAGTGCGATCTCGGGAAAACGGTGGGAATGTGGGGGAGATTTCGTTTTAAATTAATTTACACTCTTTAATATAAACTCATTACTTAATTGTTATTTATTAAAAGAATTCGAGTAAATAGGATTAGCAGATTATAAAAATAGATACTTTTACCCCTTCCTAATTTTCCCCTTATTTCCATTTGTAGTTCCTTTGTACTTGAGATGTTCGGTTATTCTTATTTTAAATTGTTTATTGTCAACATCTTATAATAGTCTCTCTTCGCATTTTTCTAACTTATTTTAATCATAATTGTATTTTGATACAATTTTACAAGGTAATTAATTATCTTTTAATTTAATTGTTACTAAATTAACAAAATGGATATGAGTTACTTACGTTATTTTGTAGTCTTACATTATATCCATTTCAATTTATTGCCTTGTGATTTGACTCTTTTACTGATCAATTGACTCTTATATTATATTCTTTTTGTTTTATTCTTTTTTTTATTATTTTTATCTATTACTGACATTGTTTTTATTATGTTACTATTTGATTTAGAAATGTGGAGTTTCACAATTTACAATTTTTTGATGTCTTGCGTTGTCGATGGACTCTTGCCATTTTACTACGATACGATATGTCTTCAGTAGTGAGTGAGATTAATAATACCCACATCACAGAATTTATATTCTTATTTTTCATTTTTTATTAATATTTTTACTTATGTATTCGTGAATTTTTATAATTTCTTTGTTTGTACATCGTTAACGATATTGCGACTTAACATTGATAATGACCTAATTAAGGTCGAAACGTCTGTTTTTAAATTTTATTAAACTTTATATTTATTTTTAACTAATGACATTTTATATTTACTAAGACCTTTATATTTCAACGAATGTTGGCTCGTAGCCCTGTTTGTATTAATTATTTTTTAAAAATAGATATATTTATATAAATATATATAAGTACATGTTTACTTATTAACATTATTCTCTCTTTTTGTCGGAGTGGTCTCCGAGATGACCAAAGATACTGATTTAACGGGGGCACCAATTGTTGTGGACTGCACTACCATACCGACCTGAGATTGCGACGAACTCGCAAACCGAACTGACGATCGACTTTGACGTCTGCCTCGGACAACCGACTTCGACGAACAGTCTCGATCATTTGACTTGATCTTTCACCACGGACGATTTCGACCAATCGCCTCGAGCAATTGACTCGGACTTTTGTTACGGACAATTAAGTACCTCTGATTTACTCCTGCGAACTCCGTCGAGTTTCGAAAAATCAGGGTTTATATACTAGTTCCCTTCGATTTGCCGTGCTCTGATTGGAGGAGAGGCCCTTTTTGTTAACAAAAGAGCTATTTTCTCGTCCTGGGAGAAAAGTTAAGATTCGGGATGCATCTTGGGGGTGGAAAGGATGTTGACCGGTGTCACTGTTATCTTAAAATTATAACACTTTTTACTTAATTTATGCGCGTAGGATGCGTCGAGAAAATGCACGTGCATCTTTGTCGCGAAACCGATGGAATATTATCCGCGATTTGACTATTAGAATAAAGCTTTTGCGCCAGTTTTGTGCTTTTAGATGACATTTTATTACTTTTCTAGCCAAGATTTCGAGAAGAAGATTCGCGGTCTCACGGTTCGTGCACTTGCGCTCGTAAATGATTTGTTTGAGAATGACATTTATGGCGAAAGAACGAATTCTTTGCTTTAGATTTTAGAAAAATGATAGCTGAACTGTCTGTTATTTATTTGTCGTATCGTTATCTTGACACTTCCAGATTCTTTCGAAAGAAAGTATCGTAGGAATTTTCTGGACGTAACACATAAATATATAAAAAGCTTCCACATATAGTACATCATTTTACTTGTTTTATTACAGTATTACAGGTACGAATGTATAAAGAGTTAGATACCATAAGAGCTGGCGGAATAGAGATTCGAGGTTTTAAAGCTACTCAAATTTCTCGTCGGAGATTAGCCCAAAATGCTGTTATCGAGGAACATAGATTTGTAGCTCATTGCGATCGCGCTAAGATTTCGTTGAACGAAGCAATTCGATTATCGGCTCAACTCGTACTGGAAGATCATCAAATTAACAAGATGGAAGCCGCTGAGCTAGTGGAAGATGTCGATGACGTTGAATTACAAAGTCTTTCATCTTCGTTGCTGGTTGCAGCATTTAGTGATATGCCACTGATACAGATGAACGTCACCATATTAACATCATCAAATCGTTTCAAACCAGAAGATTTACCGCAAAACGTCACAATAAAAGATTTAAAAAAATTATCTTTTCCTGACAAAACTTTAATTGTTGCTGGATACAATCTTTTGACCAAATATGCATCTTTAAAACGACTATTGCCATTCTTGAGAAAGGGTTGTTATGTGTTGACGCGTGAGAAACATGACATTACTGATTATAAAAATTATTTACAGCAATATGAACTGAACGTTATTCTCGAAAAACGTACTGATACAGAACTAATTGTGCTTCTGAAGAAAAAAGTTTTCATAGAAGAAAGAATTGTTGTTCATATAAGTAATGATAACTTTAATTGGCTGAAGGATTTAAAGGCGCTTGTGAGCGACGAAAACAAGCTTAATAAGAATAGTAGAATTATAATTGTCGGAGAGAGAAATTTTGAGTGCGGTTTATTAGGTTTTGTTAACTGCTTGAGAAAAGAACCAGGAGGAGAACTTGTTAGAGGAGTGCTCATTCAGGATATGGAGGCACCTAAATTTTCTCTTGAAGACCCCTTCTATATAGAACAATTACAAAAAGATATGACTATTAATGTACTGCGATCGAATAAATGCTGGGGATCGTACAGACATTTAAAATTACCACAATTGGAAGTGAAACCTGTACCAACCGCTCGTATCTACCAAACGGTATATACAAACTTTTTCAAAACGTACTGGTCATTATCTTCATAATATTATGTATCTATAGTCTCTAAAATTGCAGCTATAAAATAGTCTGCGAAATTCTATTTGACGATTGGAGGATTGAATACTGTATTACAAAAGCTTTTTCCTTAAATTCTGTTTTATATACGTCATGTAATAATATACAAGATTTACTTTTTTTATAGGTTCGTGGTGACTTAAGTACATTTTGTTGGAAAGAAAATAATCTATCTGTCTCGTGTTGTCGTGAGAATTTAGTCCACATTGTCTACTCATCCCTGAATTTTAGAGATGTAATGTTAGCCACAGGTAAATTAACAATTCCAGAAACGATTTTAAATAAACGACAATCTCAGCATATACTTCTTGGACTAGAATATGTGGGTTTCGATGCTAACGGACAGCGTATAATGGGAGCATGTAATACTGAGTAAGTAATGCTACAAGGAGTTATTATGCTATGGTGTCATACAAATGACAGTAATTAATAGTTACTCGTTTTAGTTGCATAGCAAATGTCGTTGATAAGAGTAAAGGTCTTTGGTGGAAGATACCCGAAGCATGGTCATTCGAAGAAGCGGCGACGGTCCCAATCGTTTATAACACGCTTTATTTAGCCTTGTACATTCGAGGGAAAATAAAAAAAGACGATAAAATTCTTATACATTCTGGTACTGGCGGAATTGGACAAGCAGCTATTCATCTCGCCCTTAAAGAAGGATGCGAGGTGTTCACTACCGTGGGCACAAGTGACAAACGGAACCTCATTAAAAAAATGTTTCCGATCATTTCAGATGATCATATCGGAAATTCTCGAGATACAAGTTTTGAACAAATGATTATGCGTCAAACGAGAGGTCGCGGCGTCGATATTGTGTTAAATTCATTAGCGGAAGAAAAGTTAATAGCCTCCGTTCGCTGTTTGGCGCAAAACGGTCGCTTTTTAGAAATTGGCAAATTTGATCTTGTGTCTAACAATCCTCTAAATATGTTCGAGTTTCGGAAAGGTATCAGTTTTCATGGGATTATATTGGAGAATCATGTGTTGACTGATGACAAGAATAAGTTCCTATTTTCCAAAATGATAACCGATGGTTTAAAAGATGGAACAATCAAACCAATTCAAGCAAAAGTTTTTCCAAGAACTGATATTGAAGAAGCCTTTAGATACATGGCCAGCGGGAAACATACAGGAAAGGTATACTATAACAGTTCTATATAATTTTATTCATATAAAGCATATATTTTTTAAATATGATTGTTCTTACAGATAATTATAAATATTCGTGAGAAGGATGAACCTTTAGATCAGCACATTCTCGCGTATCGTCGCTATGATTGTCTTAGAGATAGGAGTTATATTATACTAGGAGGTCTGGGCGGATTTGGTTTAGAATTAACCGATTGGCTCATACTACGTGGTGCCAGAAACGTCGTTCTGATTTCAAGAAATGGAATAAAAAACGGTTATCAACGCTTGAAAGTTCGAATGTGGAAATCGTATGGTGTAAACGTTCTGATCATCAAAAACATCAATGTTGCTGACTTCAAAGACTGCGAATATCTCTTACGGACTGCTGAAAAGGAAGCTCCAGTGGACGCAATATTTAATCTCGGTGTGGTATTGAAAGATGGCATTCTCAAAAACCAAACCGCAGAAACATTTGCAGAGTCTTTCCAGTCGAAAGCTTATGCAACGCAAATACTGGACAAACTATCCAGGAAAATCTGTCATAATTTGCGGCATTTTGTAGTGTTCTCATCCGTTTCCTGTGGCAAAGGAAACGCTGGACAGACAAATTATGGCATGGCCAACTCCATTATGGAAAGAATTTGTGAGAAGAGATCGGAGGAAGGATTACCAGGATTGGCGATTCAGTGGGGAGCTATAGGTGACGTGGGTCTCGTCGCTGACATGCAGGAGAACGATAAAGAATTAATTATCGGTGGCACTTTACAGCAAAAGATAACCAGCTGTCTAGATGAACTTGATAAGTTTTTACTTCAAAGTCGGCCGATTGTGAGCAGCATGGTCGTAGCTGAAAAAAAAATAAAAAGTCACGGAAGTCTCGTAGAAACAATTGCTAATATTTTAAGTAGGTACTACTATGACGACTTATTCCTTCGCAAATACTTATTATATTTATTTGCTAATCCAGTTTACGAAAAGAGCATTATACTACACAGGGCATCTCATAAATCTTAATTAATATTTCAGTGATCGAAGGGGATGAAATTATAAACTAATTTTGGTTCAGACTATTATTTACCGAATTATTAATAATTGAATTTGATCAGTTGGAAAAATTAGAATAAAATTTTAATCAGAAAAATACATAAGTTCAAAAAATCCTCTGGTATGCTACGTTTTCTGCATACCAGACTCTGGTTACTCTGTAACTCTGGTTACGCGTTATCTGATTAATCTTAACCAAAATCGGTAAACTTGGTTCATAATTCTATCTTCTTTTATTCCCTGAAATATTAATTAAGAGTTATGGGATACTATCATAATGATATTATGTTCTATATTATAGACATAAGTGACATAAAAACTGTAAGTCCACATTCATGTTTGGCCGAACTTGGAATGGACTCTGTGACGACTGTAGAAATCCAACATTCTCTGGAACGAGAATTTGATATATTTTTTACTCTACAAGATATACGAAATCTCACTTTCGCAAAACTCGCTAAAATGTCCGTTGCAAGTATCAGTGGTAAAGATGCGGATGATAAAAAAAAATTCGACATGGAAAAATCAGATATTATAAAACTTTTAGTTGGTGTTATAAAAGAGGATAAAGATTATGTTCCTCCAACAAAATTTTCGGCTAACAGTCAAAGTACTATGACTGAAGTATTTCTTATACCGGGAATTGATGGATGTGGTACTGTATTTAAAACTATAGTACCATTTATTAAATTCCCAACGTCGTTATTGTGTTATAACACGGACAATATTGATTGTACTACAAACATGATAACGGAGACTACTAATCGTCTCACAAACGTATGCAATAATTATATTAATTTAATCGATTTTATGTCGATAAAAATTGTTTTTGTTCAAAAGATATAAAGGACCCTACGTAAAATCATAGGAATTTGGCCCTCGGAGAAATTAGCTGATACTTTAATATGTCATAGTTCTTATAAATCATGAAATTGTAAATAACAATATGCCAATCACCACCCTGACTTTCAACCTTACCCCCGCTCCACCCCCATCATCATTCCCACATACATCACCCGCATTTATATTATGTATTTAGATTTTGTTAGACTTTTACGATTTCTCTCATGCATGTTGTTTGAAATGCATGAGTCCATTTACCTTTCATGTGAAAAGTGCTTGATTATCATGACCCGAACGTTTGTTGCAGCTTATAAAGCTTCATGTACAAAAAATATCGGGTATTCTCTGAAATACGATAGCAATACATAGGACAAGCACATGTGCACACGTTGCAAGTATTTTGGGATATGTACGCCATCAACTACATATTAAATATCCCGATAAAAGTTTGTTGCATACAACAATGGATGCAGTTCATAGAGCAGACCAAGATCTCAATAATATAGAGGTTATAGATTACTAAAATAAAAGTTTAAATTCGTGAGAGGGAAGGGGACTTGGGAAAATCAAGCATTCAAAAGAATGAAACATCCGTTATGCCCATTTTGTTCATTCCAGATAACTTTAAGAACGGGTGAAAAAATAAATCATAAATGTATCATTGTTGCATACACAAATACACGTGCACGCGCGCAGTGCGCACACACGATACTTCGATTTTTATGCACCTCTTTCATATAAATATGAGTGCAGGATATGTACTATATGTCGTGGGAATGATGATGGGAGTGGAGCGAGCGTGGGCATATTGTTACTTAAAATCTCTTGATTTCTTAGAGAACCTGATTTTGAGGCATTATTAAAATAAAACTTTAAATGGCTACAACAAAAAAACTAGTAATTTTCAGGCTTTGTGCCTAATTTTGATCAATGAGTCAAGAACTATGACATATTAAAGTTTCAGCCATTTTCACCGAGGGCCAAAATCCTATGATTTTGTGCGGGATTCTTTTATTGAGTATTTTTGATATTTTTACAGCTCATACTTCCAACGCTGACAGATGGAAAAAATTTTGTAATGGTAGGATACTCCTTTGGATCTCTTATTGCAATTGAAGTAACAAGGAGATTGGAAGCTATGAATTTTAAAGGCCGACTTGTTCTCATCGACGGTGGTCCTGAGCTAATACAAGCATTATTCAAAGCTTTTGAGTTAGATTTCGATGATGCAAATTTTCAAATTGATATCTTAGCTAATATTATGGAAATCTATTCAGCGGGAAGTTCTAAAAAGGTATATGCAATTTTTGTTTTGGATTCACATTGAAACTAATTTATATGATATGAGGGCAAGTCAATAAATTCTTAGAAAATCTGTCAGGAGGCACTCGCAGTGTCATGTCACATTACTTTTTGACAAATAGCAACTTTCAGCTGATTACTGTCAAATTTCGAGCAAAATTCATCGAGAGGTTTTATTCTCGTAGACGGTTAAAGCGAACAACTTTTGTATTTTTTGCAAAATGGAAAAAAACGAGTTTCGTGCAGTGATCAAACATCTACATATAAAAGGTTTAACACCGAAAGAAATCAAAGTCGAGTTGGATAATGTTCATAGCACATCTGCACTAGCGTTCGTGTTTGTATACAATTGGGTGAATGAATTTAAACGTGATCGTACGTTCACATGTGATGCACCTCGTTCGGAACGTCCAATTGAGGCCTCGATTGAGGCTGCTACTCCAGAAATCATCGGTAAAATCCACGATATTGTTTTGACTGATCGACGAGTGAAAGTGCGCGAGTTTGTTGAGGCCACAGGCATATCACATGGCACAGTGATTTCAATTTTACACGAATAATTCGGTATGATAAAGCTGTCGGCAAGATGAGTGCCGCGTTTGCTCACTGTGGACCATAAGCGCGACCGTGTGATAACGTTTGGAAATGTTCCTACGTAATCCAGATGAATTTCTGCTTTGATTTATTACTGTGGATGAATCCATTACTTCACACCCAAGACGAAGGAACCGACAAAACAATGGACTTCACCGGATGAACCAACTCCGAAAAAAGCGAAGACCGTGAAATCGGCCGGAAAGGTGATGGCCACAGTTGTTTGGGATGCACCCGGTATAATTCATATCGATTACCTTCCGTCGAAGCAAATGATCAATGGCGATTACTACGCAGCCTTATTGGGCCGTTTCAACAACATTTTAAAGAAAAAACGTCTCCATTTGGCGAAGAAGAAAGTGTTCTTCCATCAAGACAATGCACGGGTTCACACGTGCCCGGCCAAATTTAATGAACTCTTCTACGAATTGCTTCCCCATTTAGCATATTCGCCAGATTTAGCCCCCTGCGACTATTTCCTGTTTCCAAACTTGAAGAAATGGTTCGGAGGAAAGAGAAGACCATCAAAGAGCAACTTATCGCCGAAACAGAGGCTTATTTTGAAAGATTGGGTAAATCGTATTATTCAGAAAAATTGGAAGATTGAAAAAATTGGAGAATCGTTGGATCAAGTGTATTGAGCTGAAAGGAGATTATGTTGAGAAATAAAAATAAATCGGTAAAAAAAAATGTGTTTTACTGTGTTTTACTAAAAACTTATTGACTTGCTCTCATATATTTATATTATTTTTCAGTTTCTTTATGTATTGTAGATCAGTATCAATTCCTTCGTTCCTTCTTATAAACTTTCGTATAATCTTTTATATAAAATAAAAAATTTATATTTTTGTAGATTTTAATGGAATTAAAGAAACGTGAGAACTGGGATGAAAGATTTAATATTTTCGCTAAACATTTCTCAGCTGTATACAAATCTCTCTCGTTTTCAAATTTAAAGACTCTGTGTACAACAATTTACAAACATTTTTCCGCTCTTCGAGAATATGATCCTTTTATTTTACCGCTTATTAAGTCACCTATAATATTGCTAAAATGTGCAAAACCGTTAAATATACCAATACATGAAAAGGATTATGGCTTGCACAAGGTACTTCAAAAATTTTTTTTAATTTGTACTTAAAAATCAAATTTATCACAATTTTTTATTAACAATGTATGTAATTATTTAAGATAACTCAAAATATAGTAACAGTACATTGTATTGAAGAAGATCATATGACAATCTTGAAGAATGAGAAAGTAGCGGCTGCCATTAACAGGGAACCCCCATTTATAGTTTAATGGGTAAATATGCCGAATAAGGGAGTCCCGATGGCTTCACCTTGATATATGTTGTGTAGATCATGATCCTGAGTGACATTTTCTATCAATAAGAAAAGTGAAATATTAACATTAGTATTAGGTATAGATTGGATAATATACATTTAATGAATGAAGTGAACGGCATGGTTCACGAAACGTTGGCGTTAATAATGAAAAAATACACGGCGATAATCCGCAAACCTTCTGGTATAATATACATTTAAGTTTATATTTATAAACTTGCTACACGTCAGGTTTTTATATATATGTAATAATTTATATATATGTATATATATATATAT
>NW_017279244.1:74400-85883 GCF_001594065.2 Cyphomyrmex costatus | reverse complement strand
TATATATAATATAGAGAAAATAATTATATATTTAAATATTATACGATTAATATTTAATCGCGGCTCTTAGAATTTTCGACTCGCCGATTGAGGTTCGAATTGGGCGTTTTCGGAAATAAGCGAGTTAACCCGAGACTGCGAGAGATCGGCAATTTCATTCCGAGGTAGACCACGGTGTTGTGCACGTCGAGTGAATTCGCAAACGAGCAAAGTTCTAAGTTTATCTTACGGTGCGTGTGCTAAAAGATGTGGCTCAAGGCAGTCACCTAAGGCGGTGCTACTAGATAGCTCAAGGTGTTGTCCCAGGCGTAAGCCAACGCGTGGCTCATAGTATCATCCCCAAGGCGTTGCAACGGGTATTTTACCGCGAACGTTATCGCGGACCGATGCCGCGATGCAATGGTCCGACATGCGTATAATTCGATCGTGTGCGAGTTTTTTGCTGAACAGTGAAATTGTTATCACACGATGCGGCGCTATCAGTAATGGGCACATCGAAGCTAGTAGTATAGATGCTTGACGCGCATACATTGTATTGATCATAATAAACTTATCAACCTGACTCTGTGTGACGTTTTTTAAACATTTAATACACCTGAAACTACAGTGCAACTACTAAAGCTGTTTGTGCTGAATATGATATTATAGTGAAAACAAGCAAAGCAATTTACTCTGTATCATTTGTGTACTTATTCGTTCAGTACTTGTTAGTTGATACACGTATAAACTTTATCCTCCAATATAAGCACTCCGCAGTGTAATTCTCCTGCAGTTTTTAAACGATCTATTTCTGAAATTTTTATAAAAAGTATTTAAACTCGTACGTTTACTTTCGTGCAGCAAGAATTGATTCAAGTTACTAGTCGACGACCGAAAAATTATGACAAAATCGCTACAGTCAGCGCTGGCACCATTATTTATTATCAGTTCGTTCTATGGTTTGGGTTTGTTTGAATATCCAGTTGGACAACCTAAGCTGTATTTCTCTTGTCTGTATGCCTCGGCTAAATGGAGCACTTTAATATACCTTTATTATCCAAGTTACATCTACCAATGGCAGTGTAATATGGGAATGTTTATAGAAGAACTTTTAACTGTCTTGATCATCCTTATAATTATTCTTAACAGTTTCTATCGTTATAAGGTATAAATTTTTAAATATTCTTTCTCAGTTTCCAATATTACTTGATCTTTGAATATTTCTTAAATTCCGTTTAAATGGATTTTTAATTGAAAGTAAAGAAGTCATAATATGCAATAACAAATTTCTTATTTTGGATGAATATGAATTTGTAAGTTTTTTTTTTTTAAATCAGTTTGGATTTTCATTAATATATATTTTGATATATATTAATGTATTAATATTTATTGTAAACAAAGTTTGTTTAATAAAATTAAGATTTGTATTTATATTATTGCGACCATGAATTTGTTTTTAAAAGAATTTATTTATTAAATTGCAATAACACTTGAGCTAGCATCTTTTTGTACACATTGCAATAGCAATTTCTATTATTTTAAGAGAGTATACACTTTAATAGTTTATATTTTATATTGTATAAACAGTCTAAATGATTTTTTTTTAAGAAATTGAAGATATGTTTACATGAACTCTTCATGGTAGACGACACATTGGAAGCACTCGGTGCTCCAAAGGAATACCACGTGTTGCGTAAATGGGTACATCGAATAACAATTGGATGGAATGTATCCTTTTTTATTGATTTAGTGAGATCAACGAGTATTAATTTTGCTTTCCATTCACACGAAAATTTATTATATATTTTATATGAATCATTTATCTTCGTATACTTGAATTATATAATTGTCTCAAGTGTTTTGATTTGTGAAACTGTTCTTGGGTTAGTACAAAAGTCGACATTTAGTTTGACTTTGATTATTTAATAATGATTTTTAGTGTACGTTTATAACGTATGTATATGTTTTTTTAATTTCACTGAATGATTTAATTGAGTGTCTTTCATTCAATTCAGATACGCGAGCTCCAGGTTTCATCGAATCAATAATCTACTATTATGTGTAATTTATTCCGATATTTTCGAAAATAATGCAGATTACAGATGTAGAAGACAAAACAGATCCATTTTAGACAATCAACGGATAACAGGAGATAAAAATCGCAAGCAATATGTATGGAATATAATGTAATTTAAAAAAAAAGAAAAAATTACGGTGTGTATAAAAATGAGCTCTCATATTTGTATGTTTACAGTGTTTCTCGTTCTAAATTTCGTAATATACCGAATAGTACATAGGCTATTTAAAAAACATTTAGAAAACGCAATTATTCGAAAAACGCGGTGTGCATTAAGCCTTGTGTCAACGGTGCATGATTTTGATACGAATTCTTGGATCAAAAAATATGTAGCTAGTCAATTTATACTCTTTCCGTAAAAATCACATATTAATTAGTAATTACACATTTCTGTATTATAGTATCGTCAAATATGTACCCGGACATGAACCACATCTCAGCAACCAGTGGCGACATCTGTGCGTTCAAACATGCATTTGAAAGGTTTAACATTTCCCCCTATCATCTGTCAAAGTTTCATTCATTTTGGTTGACATATAACGAAGATATCACAGTTCATGTTAAACAAGATTTCGGTCGAGGTAGAAATTTTAATATGGAACAAAGAGCAGTGATTAAATTTAACGTAAAACTTGGTAAAAGTGCATCAGAAACATTCCGATTGATGCAACAAGTTTACGGCAATCAATGTCTAGGTCGTACAGCTGTTTTTGAGTAGCATAAGCGTTTTTTGGAAGGCAGAGAGACCCTTAAAGATGACAAAAAATCAGGACGGCCAATTTTGGTTCGAACACCCGAAATGATCGAAAAAGTACGTGATTTTGTTGCAAACGATCGCAATGCGTCACTAAAAATGATGAAGGAGGCTTTAAATATCAGTAGAGAAACGATTCGAACCATATTACATGAAGATTTGGGTAAAACGAAGGTTGTGCGAAGTTTGTTCCACACACATTAAGAAGCGATCAAAAATCAATGAGAATCAATCATTCCAGAGACATCGTTGCAGCCGCAGAAAATAATCCAAACTTCCTAAAATCAATTTCAACTTCTCATTATTCCCAAAATTGAAATTGAAATTGAAAGGACGCTTTTTTGATGACATTCCGACCATCCAATCAGCTTGTACACAGGCACTACAGGCAATTCCGCAAACTGAGCTGGAACATGCATTTGAATCACTATTGAATCGCTGTAATAAGTGTATTGAAGCCAGAGGAGAATATTTTGAATAATAAAACCAAAAAATATGCATATTTGTTGTTTCAATTATGATTTTCAGGCCCTGTCCGGGAACACATTTGTCGCACTGTGTACATATTAATTACACATTCCTGAAATTCAAGAACTCAGACCGCGTTGTAGCATCATGAACACAGTGTTATAGACACGTAATAAGTTTAGATAAACAGGCGTTGAAAATATTACTTTCGCTGGTCTCTTAATGAAATTATATGACGTTTTTGCATAATATTATATATTTTCTCCAATTATTTTGCATATATCTGTTTAACGTAACGCGAAAAGGTATGGTAATGGAAAGCAACTATTGTTGTTGGATTGTAAGGAAAGGGAAAATCATGTTCTATTTGGCGATATGGAAAAACAAGAACATTTAAGTTTCGAAGTTACGTGACAAGTAGGGATGTTCCGATATAATTGATATTTTGAAATATCCTATCATTTATCCTTTTGACATTTGCGTCGAAACTTTCAGTTTCCCTATGTAACATATCGGATATGGAACCTAGATATCAATTGATTCTATAAAAACTGTATTTCTAATATTCAACTGCATAAATTCGTGTTGCTTGAAATCCTCATAAATTGTTAAATTTAAAAATAAATAAATATACAAATTGCAAAGAGAGAGAGAGCGAAAATGCTGAGTCTAATTTTCTCTCTCCCTTTCCCATTTGTAAGTTTCCTAAACTATATATAATTTTGTTGATAAATAAATGAATTTATTTACCTAGTAATTTTTTCATTTTTCTCTAATAACGGTTATCGAATAATTTTTATTACACATTAAAAATAAATATATAACAACTAAATATATTAGAATACAGTAATAACAAAATAAATACATAATAAATAAAAAGAATATACATATAAATATACATTAACAAAATATAATATAATATACTAAAAATAAAAATGGATTATATTCTATACACGACGGCGACATAATTAATTTAAGTCGTCTATCGCCGTCCGAACTCGTTCGATGTTATAAAAGAAAACAGTATCCTCTAATTTTTACAAAAAGAAGTGAAATCAATAAAAAAAGACTTCACAAAGGATAAAAGAGAAACGCAAGTACACATAAAGCGTATTAACTATACAAAAAGCATGAACTCTATACATTGCCAAGTATATCATTATACGTATATAAAGATTTCGAAAACCCTATACAAATCTATTAAAACTTCTTCTTAAATAATAAATATACTGTCAGCGCAATTACCTAACAATTAGATCCATTAAACGTTATTTTAATGTTTTGGAACAACCCGTTATGTGAAATTTACTAACATTCATTACCTGATGCCATCATATAACTCTGTGACGTTACATTGTAAAAAATAAAAGGTTAATATATTTTCTGAGACATGCAAATGTTAAAATAAACATTTTTGTGTTGATGTTAACATTTCTGCATGTCTAAAAAATCCAATCAACGTCTTTTTGAGTTAAAATTAGCATCTATTTTTTACCCTTTCAATAAAAATCCATCAGATTTAAAGAAGCACAAAAAATGCTTACAGCGCATAAGCATGAATATGGTACACATACTTTTAAGATAGTACGCTACTATAATATCACAAATTGCTTAATTCTTTCGTTGATCGATTACAATATATTCAATTTCAATTTCCGCCACTGACAAAAAATTGTTGTCAGCATATATACAGGGTGGCTGAGAATAACCGCATAATATTTCATGAGTGGGTAGAACAGACTATACTGAGTCGAAAAGTCCTGTACCATTTTGCGATTGCAGTAATAGTTAACGAGATATTAATTTATAAAAATATTTAAATTCGCCCGGCCCACCGTCGAATGCAAGCGCGCGGCTGGATAGGACCGCCCTGCAAAGCGCGCCGCGCGCGTTTGCGTTCGCCGTCGCTAGGCACGCGACTCATGTCTAGCGACGACTATTGCCGCTTGTTATAAACAACGCTTGTTATAAACAACGCCTAGCGACGGCGAAAGCGCCCGGCGCGTTTCGCTGGGCGATCCTATCCAGCCGCGCGCTTGCATTCGACGGTGGGCCGGGCGAATTTAAATATTTTTATAAATTAATATCTCGTTAACTATTACTGCAATCGTAAAATGATACAGGACTTTTCGACTCAGTATAGTATGTTCTACACACCCATGAAATATTATGCGGTTATTCTCAGCCACCCTGATACAATGCGTTGGAATACCTATAGTGTTCGATTTTAGAAGTCTATGTTCTGTCCTTTTTACATTCATGACTTTTTACATTCATCGTCAGCCGACCGACGTAACCTCAGTTTTGATCAGAGAAATTTCTAAAATATTTAAAACTTAAATAAAAGGAGTCGGAGATCGAAGCCTTTAATATATTAAGTAAGATTAGTTTTGAAGAAATATAATTGCTTTTACATTCGTAGAAATGATACCGATCAAAACTGAGATTACACCGATCGGCTAACAAAACACAATTTATTGACTCTAAGATATATATATTCATGATCGCTGATGTAACATCCGGTCGTATCTGTTGTGAATGTAAAAAAAACCGAGAACGAAACATAGACTTCTCAAATTAAACCCCAGGCATTTGTGCAAAGGACGGTGCGTGACCGCAGGCACACGCGAAAGAACCGAAAACAGAGCTCAGTTTAACGCAAATTATCGCTATCTTCCATCGATTAACAAAATGGACTGACGATTGTTTATGAAAATTAGATCCTTCACACGATTTCATCTCAACTTAATCAAAAGTTTGAAAATCGTGTGACAATTTTTTATAATCACAGTTTAACGTTTCATCATTGCAATCTCGTTTCTAATTAAAACATCAATGTTAACTTGGGTCATTCAAATAAAATCGCGACAACTTCAGGAACTTTGTATATACACGACGTATATAAAAGCATAATGTCTAATTGCTCGCGTCTCAACACTGAAATGCCACTGCCATTTTGCAAAATCGCAAAAGAGGTAAAACATAATCAGTCGTCATTGTACTATTTTATAGTTATAATTTGAAATCTGTAAATAATTAATTCTTTTTGCGAAAGATATTGTCTCGCCCGAGAGTCGAACACGAATCTCTTACATTCTATACAACCGTCCTTACCAGTTAAAATATTATCATGATTACATGTACTCGAAATATAAAATCAAATAGGAATATGATAATGAATTAAATATTTTTTTTATGAATGACAAATTCGTCTGTATACATAAATCTTGATTCTTTTTAAAGACTTTGAACAAAGAACAATGAGATACGGAAATCTAACGTCATATTTAGTGACCTATTTCTGTCGAGTTCTGGTAGCAGAGAATTTAATACACGCGGAAACTTAACTTATTCATATTTTATTTATAGAAACGTAAAAATAAAGACGATCCAGTGAGAATGAATTGGAAACATGATAATCTTGAAACATATACCGCGCAAGGATGATGTCTTTTACCTCTGTGCTCCGAACGTATATGATAGCCCAATTACTACTTAGTATGGGAAATACTTTCACACATATTCTTTAGATACATAATAACATCAAAGTCATTTGAACTAGGATGCCGTGCATTCACATGTCTATCTAGGTAATGTTTATGTCTGCAAAACGACCGTTGTAATATTTATCATTATTTACCAATTTATTTAAGCATTTATGTTGAAGAGCCAAACAATTAGTTTAACTTTTGTTGCTTAATTAAATACTTACATAAATCTAAATCCACAATATTTGCATTCAAAAGGTCTTTCATCGTTATGCATTCTATCATGTTTAATTAAATCCGATTTATTCTTAAACTTTTTATCACACTTTTCGCATGTGTGTGTTACCCCTACATTATATAGGTGCTTATTTTCCTTGTACCTATCATCATTTTGATGCTGTGAAAGTACATGCCCCTGTAAGGAAAATCTTGACCTGTAAATGACCGTTAGAATATTTATTATTTTCTACCTAATAGTTTAATCATTGATACTCAAGGGCTACGTAATTACCGTAACATACGTTCTTCACTTATATTCTCACCTAAAGCTTTTCCCACAATATATGCATTTAAAACGGTTTTCTCCGGTATGAGTTGTTTTATGTCTATCCAACCACGATTTAAACCGAAATTTTTTACTACATATTTCGCATATGTGTGGCCTAATTAAATTATCTATGTCTCTCTTATTCTGATTCGAAGTTGTCGGGGTGTTCGAGCGCTTATCTGTATATTAAGAAAAGTTCTTGTTTTGAAATAACCATAAAAACGGTAATAAGGATTTAATAATTTTTTAAACATCCTACTCATCGAAATTACAGCATTATTTGCAAAAATAAGCAATCATTGAAATATTATAATTTCGTTAAATATTATCGTACCGGCATGATTAAAAAAACATTTTACGTCATGATATCTTTTTACACTGAGAAAAAAATGCTGTTGATATTTCAATAAGTTACAATATCGTAAATAATGATGCAACAAAACTTAAAATTTGATACGTAATTTTTGATGTTGCACGGCACACAATAAAAATTATGCAGAAATAGGATTCACAGCTTCCGAAACATTTCATACATTATTTACTTTTTCTTCGACTTCCGTACAACCTTTTCACAGGTTTATTCAACGTTGAAGTAAAAAAGTTTATTTTACGGCAACGACGAATAACTCAGTGAAAGAACAAAGTTCAGAACTCGAAAGAGAGGCAAATAATGGGCCTAGTTTTACTTTTTGAATGCTATACGCATCGGTGCACAATTTTTAATTCACGATGTGGAACTTCGCAAGTTTCGTGAACAGTTTTGAAATCTGTTGCACCACCCTTTATATCTACATAATTTTATAAAGTATTAGTAACATCGTTTTTAAAGTACCGATCTGAGAAAAAACAGATCTAAATATTTAAAGTGCATTTGTAAAAATTTCGACACTATTATTATTGGCAAAGTTATTTTTCATCAAAATTTGCCCATTTCTGCGTGGTGAATTATGTAATGCTTTAATTATTTTGAGCAAATTATAATGTACTAAGGTATTAATGAAGGTATGAATGTTTATTAGGAACTGTATAAGTCTTACCGATTTGTTGGTGTTCATATTCTATGGTGTCGTTTTCGGTTTCTTCATTTTGGTTCACCTCTTTAGAATCAATTCTCAGATCCATCCTGGATATATTTTTCAATTTACTTTACTGTAACGTTCCGTTATATTAATATCGTAGTTAACACGTTTTGAATGTATGTAGAAACTTTTACTTTCGTACTTTTCTATCTAAAACCATAAAAAATGTAAAAATTTGATAATATAAAATTTTAATAAACTGACAACAATCACTAAAAGTTTTAAGGAAGTTACAGAAAGCTATGTCAAAGTTAGAATTTGTTATAAAATAAGAGAAATTTATAATTAGAATGACACCTTTGACGTTGGATAATTGTTAGATTCTTTGATGATATAATTACTTTTATGCACAGGTTACAGTTTAAACGTATAGATCAAGAACCAAGAATATTGTTGAATTTCAAATAATTTGTTGACATATAAGCATGTCGATATCTTGGGAACGACTAATCCAAGGTCTTCATGTGTGTTTCTTTCATATGTGTACATATACATGCATGTTTGTACATATTTATATGGGGCATTCTTATGAGACACGACGAAATCGTTTAAATTTCACAGTGATGTTCTTCAGGAAAATAAAACCCGTATTGACAAAAGTTGCATAAACATTATATAACATATGCCTTCCGATCAACGGATCGTGCAACAAGCTCATCTGTAAACTTATTTTGGTTAGAACCTATTTAATGAATAAAATTACTATTACTCAAAATTTCCATATTCGCGAAAATTTTTCAGCATGTCACTCCACTGTACGTAAAGAATATTTTTATTCGTATTGATTGATCAAATAATATACATTATATATAATATGCTATACTTTAATGTAATAATAATATACTTGATACATATATTTTTTGAAAAGTTAGAATATATAAGATTTATGGGAGATTTTTATATGAAAAAATTTTGCAAATTCTTGTAATAAAACGACTTCAAACTGTTATTAAAACAATTTGACGTGATAATATCTCAACAAATTAACTTTCTAAAAAAGGGGATAATAGCGCCAAGTGTGTGTGTTTGCCTCACAAAAACCGACACAAATGTTATTACAGTATACAAAAAATGAAACAAATTCTTTGAAATTGCGCCAATTTTGAAAGGAATATATTTTCTTGCCACATATGTAACATGTACTTTATTTTAAAAGGTAAAAGTACAAACTTGGCGCTGCTAGACCTCAAAATATAATAATAGTATATGTTACATAAAAGAATTAAATGTAGTTTAATGTCTATTTTTAAATTAAGGACGTTTTCCAACCGCAGTTGTGCTCAACCTAATGTAAAAAAGAACAAATACAAATCAATGATCATGAAATGTGTGAAATTCATTTTTTTTAAATTACTCGTACTTATATATCTAATTATAATTATTAAAATGTATGTGTGTTCGAGAAAAAGGGCGAGGGGTGGGAGAGAGAGAGGGGGGAGGAGAGAGAGAGAGAGAGAGAGAGAGAGAGAGAGAGATTAGAGAGAGAGAGAGAGAGAGAGAGAGAGAGAGAAAGAGAGAGAGAGAGAGAGAGAGAGAGAGGAATTAAAAAGGAGAAGTGCACCGCTGGACATGAAGGAGAGGTTGTTTCTTTTCTCTTCAACTTATTGTTCTCTCTTGTCCATTGCTGGACGCAGTTTTCTCTATCTCTTCCTTTGTGATCCTATATTTGCCATATTATTGGCGCTTTTTACGATATTACCACTTGCTCCCGTTTTGTTTTCGGAACCACGTTGTCCTTACTTCTCGCATGAGATATTTTAAATAAATATGTAATTATGATATTTATCTAATAATTTTTTAATGCTATTTTGTAATAGAAAGCTACGAATATAATTATAATAATATTTTTAGTATAATACAAATAGCCAAGCGCACTTTCTTATCGATTATGTAATACAAATATTGTATAATACTGAATATACTTATTGAATTGTACTACTACTACTATTAGACGACATCATTTTCAAAATTGATACATTTTTTGGCGTTGCAAATACTTGTTTTCTATTTTAAATATTAGATATATATTCCGTAACGCACAATTCTAAATCTAATGCATTTTACGTCGTATAATACTAGTAACATCTAGATTTTTTAAAGATTCTATCTTTTAGTAATCAGCATTTAGCGTTTAAAAGGTGGAGTCATTTTATCGAGTATGTACCGCAGTCATTCATACACTGTTATTGCAATCAGGCGTCATGCTGTAGGGAACCATCCCGTCTTTTCATGCAATCCCATGATCATGAGCAAAATCAGTCAGGAAGCGCAATACTTTTCAGATTTTGTGAAGAAGTTCCATGGCGCATGCAGCATGTAAAAATGTGTTTCCGTTGTATTCTCCAACATGTTGTCTTTCCTTTTCACGCGATTTAATTAAATAAATAATTAAATAAGTAATTATGATAGGGTAGACCGGTGACAAAAGTAACACGGGACAATTGTAACATCGTCAATATTTCTTAAACTATAACAGATATATGTATGTGGCCGCGTAATAAAATTCTATAAACAGATAATTGAATCATTCATTACATGCTGATTTTCGCGGAACGTGCACGAGTGCAGAAGCAGAAATTACTTTTTTCATGCATCAAGTAACTTTTATTGCGTGCACAAAATTCAAAATATTTTTTTTCTTTATAACAAAAGCATAATATATTATCTTAATATACAATAATAAACTAGAAGAAGAAGCCTATAACGGTCGAAGCTAGATCAACGTGCTTATAATAATTGTGTGAAATTTTATATACTACTGTATGTAGTCCCCCCCGCGACGCTGATAGATTTTCAGCATTGACGCATACATATTCACTACCGCAGTAATATCACTAAGTTAAATTAACAAGCAATTTAACAAATTTGATGCCATAGCATCTTATAGATCTTAATACTATGTTGAAAGACATATATTAAAATTTAACGATTTTTATTATTAATTTAATGTAAATTAAATTAATAATAAATCAAATTCCGTGAAAAATAAGATTGCGAAGAATATAACAAGTTGGCGTTTCGTCCCGGCTTCCACTACTGGACTCATCAGTAAGGTAATGTAGTGGGAGCCTACCTTAGACGCCGATGTAAG
>NW_017279244.1:46462-74117 GCF_001594065.2 Cyphomyrmex costatus | reverse complement strand
ATATATTTTATATATATATATATAATAAACTCTTTGTATATATAAGTATGAACATTTATTACATTATTATTACATGTATTTAGGTACTTACTGCAGATATTGCATTATACTTAAATAATAAAATTTAATGCAAATAAATATATATATATTAATATATGTGGCGTCGAGTGGTTCACCGCTCTGTGCGATTGACTCGCGATTTGTAGACCCGAGTTCAATCCCACGTGCGCCCAAACGCGATTTTTCGCGTTTAATGAGCCAAAAAATGGCTCCATCTGGTGATCAAAAGATCTATGATCATCAGCGCCGTTCGGATTCGGCGTTAAACTGTAGGTCCTATACATCAGTATACAACAGTAGTATACATATCAGTAGATATTTGTCTCTAATATCTGACTGAGGTAGGATTCTGTGGACCAATCACCCACAAATCCGAAAAACAATTTGATTCGAGAAACGAATATAGGCCTCGGACAAAAGAGGTCTATAGACGTCCTATGCTCCACATAAGGAGATAAAAGGAGTCGTTATATTAATATATATTTATTTGTATAAATTTTATTATTTAAGTATAGGGGACTATGTACGCAGTATATAAAATTCACACATAATTATAATAAGTATTGTGATCCAGCTATGACCGTCATTGGCTTCTTTCTTCTTCTTGTTGATGTTTATCATTTGTGATCTTAAAAAGATTCTAATATTATGTAATAATAATGTAATAAATGTTCATAATTATATATACAAAGAGTTTTTTATTAATAAAACCAATAAAATAATCATTATTTTATTTATAAATAGTGTGGTACAATTGTTCCTCTCTACTGTTACAATCGTCCCAGGGGTTGGGACGATTGTAACAAAATTCCTCATAGTCTTTAAACAAACATAACTTTTTTTCTAGTTATGTTGAAAAATTGAATTAAAAAAAATGTGTAGCTAAATAAATTCTACATCTATAGGTATATTCGTTTTTAATGTAAATGTCATATTTCAATTGTTATAACACTTCAAAGTTAAAATGTTACTTTTGTCCCCGGTCTATCTTATATTGTAATGATTTTTTAATGATGCCATTTGAGAATAAAGTGATTCGAATGCAATTTTAATAATACTTTTTAATATAATAGTTTGAAATAAGTAGTCGAGAACGCTTTCTTAATTATCGAGCAATTATTTAAACAATTAATGAAAGCATACCAAACACTTTATTAAAACACGTCATACACTATTATCAAGCAACTATTATTGTTGTTGGTTTCTTGATTGAAGGGAAAGGGAAAAAAATTGTTCTATTTGGCGATATGGAAAAGCAGGAACATTTAAGTTTCGAAGTTACGTGACAAGCGAGAGAGCGAAGTTGCTGAGTATGATTTTCTCTGGATTTCCCATTTTAAGTTTCCTAAACTATTTATAATTTTGTTGATAAATAAGTGAATTTATTCACCTAGTAATTTTTTCATTTTTCTCTAATAACGGTTATCGAATCATTCTTATTACACATTAAAGATAAGTATATAACAACTAAATATATTAGAATACAGTAATAACAAAATAAATATATAATAAATAAAACGAATAAATATACATTAACAATATTTAATATATTACACTAAAAATAAAAATAAATTATGTTCTATATACGACGACGATATAATTAATTTAAGTCGTCTGTCTGAACTCGTTCGATGTTATAAAAGAAAACAGTATCCTCTAATTTTTAAAAAAAGAAGTGAAATCAATAAAAAAGACTTTAAAAAGGTAAAAGAGATACGCCAAGTTCACATAAAGCGTATTAACTATACAAAAAGCATGAACTCTTACATTACCAAGTATACTATATTATTATACATATATAAAGATTTCGAAAACCCTATAAAATCTATTAAAACTTCTTTTTAAAAAATAGATATATTGTCAGTGCAAATATCCAGCAATTAGATGCATTAAAAGTTATCGTAATGTTTTCGAGCAACCCGTTACGTGGAATTTACTAACATTAATTACGTGATGCCGTCATATACCTCTGTGACGTTACATTATAAAAATGAAATGTTAATTTTATCTCAATGACGTTGGGTGGATTTTTTAGACACGCAAAAATGTTAACATTAACACTAGAATGTTAATTTAAAAATTTGCATATCTCAGAAAATATACTCAACGCCTTTGAGTTAAAATTAACATTCTATTTTTTACATACTTTTTACATTTATCGTCAGCCGACCGACGAAACCTCAGTTTTGATCAGAGAAATATCTGAAATATTCAAAACTTAAATGAAAGGAGTCGGAGATCGAAGCCTTTAATATATTAGGTAAGATGTAATTTTGAAGAAATATAATTGCTTCTACATTCGTAGAAATTATACGGATCAAAACTGAGATTACGTCGATCGGCTATCAAAACACAATTTACTAACACTAAGATATGTATATTCATGATCGCTGATGTAACATTCTGTCGTATCTGTTGTGAATGTAAAAAAAACTGAGAACGAACCATAGACTTCTCAAATCAAACCCCAGGCATTCGTGCAAAAAACGGTACGTGACCGCAGGCACACGCGGAAGAAACGAAAACAGAACTCAGTTAACGCAATTTATCGCTATCTTCCATCGATTCACAAAATGGACTGACGATTGTTTATGAAAATTGGATCCTTCACACGATTTCATTTCAACTTAATCAAAAGTTCGAAAATCGTGTAACAATTTTTCATAATGACGGTCTAACGTTTCATCATCGCAATCTCGTTTCTAATTAAAATATTAATGTTAACTTGGGTCATACAAATAAAATCGCGACAAATTCATGAACTTTGTATACGCAACGCATATAAAAGCACAATGTCTAATTGCTCGCGTCTCAACACTGAAATGTCACTGTCGCAGTAACTACAAAAGTGTTATAGCGTCTTTTAGTACAATTCATCGATTCAATTTCAAGAAAGTCATATAAACTTTAATTCGCCGCATTGTGTTACATAAATCAAATTATGACGTAAATGCAAGGATTCATTACGCTAAAATAATTTAAAAGAATATAACAGTTCGAGGAGGAATATTTCGTACTTTAAACGCTTTATCAATATTACAAGTCAATCCCTATAGACGCAGAATAGTGGTACAATGACACATAAACATAATTAACAGTTAAATTTAATTATTATAAATTATTTCTTATAGTTAATAATAATTTATGTTTTTAAAAATTGTGAGACTATTTAATGGATGATAGATATCCATTTATATAATACCTTTCCTCATCGCCAAAGTACTTTTATAACATTTATTACCAACGTAAAATTTGTTTATTACTGCAACTTGTATCCACGATACAGTAACAAAAACGGTTTAGCAATCAATGTTGTTAAATATTTTTTAACGTGCGTATAACGTTATAGTAAAACCTTGAATAATGACGTAGTATTACAACGATTAGACATATAATCATCCATTAATATAGTGCAAGAATAAATATTATTATAATTAATACCATTAAATTTTACTGAGTTTTTCCTAATACGATACAATTATATTTTTAAAGTATGCCTAATGTATCCTGATTTCATTATTTCGTTTGAAAATGGTTGATTTTTAAGACAGGTTGAGATGATAATTTACAGTTATCTCCTTTTACTAAATTTTCAAAAAAATATTGACTTCTTCGATAAAGCGTTTGTAAGATGCCGTTCTTGTATAAAAATTATTTGATATAGTGTCTTCTATATAAAAAAAGGATCAGAATTAAACATCAATCGACATCGATTTGATTTTGACTAAGGCGTTAACGATTACTTATGTTAGTATGAAATAATATGCTGCTGTTTATAATATCGATTACTTATGTTAGTATGAAATAATATGCACTTATAAGGATGCTGTTTGTATAAAAATATGCTTTAGAGTTACCTCGTATAAAAATTATAACCATTGGAAATTTAATAAGGATGCTGTTTGTATAAAAATATGCATTAGAGTTACCTCGTATAAAAATTATAACCATTGGAAATCTACCTATTTAACTATATCTCGTAAAAGTATTTCATCCATATTCTCAATTTCTTTCGTCGTTGTTTGTTCCTTACACTTATTTAGGGTAAACATAATTGTATTTGAGATTATCTCTACTATTGTTAATCGCGATCAGTATGATATTATGTGTAGATAAAATGTGTGTACCTAAAAGATAAATAATTATTCCTATAGAGTGCATGGAAATTAATCGTTGAAGCTTCGATAGCGAGTAAAGGATCGATAAACTACGAAAAGTTTTGTAAGTATGTGCTCGTTTTTGCTTCGTCTTACATATAGTTACAAAAGACGCAAAACTATAGTCAGTTGTCATATTGTACTGCTTTAAAACACATTTTTGCAGGATTTATACATTTGCTTATTGTAGACATTGTTTAATATTTTAGGCAGTTGTAGAAATGCTAGCATAGCTTTAGTACGGACAGCCCGTCTCGCCACCAGATACTGACTTTGTGATATTTGGTGCAACTTTGTTTCGATTTTTCAATTCGTGTCGTAAGTTGACTGACAACGTTGAATAAACTTCCAACATTATAGAAATCTTCACCCAAAGAAATCCTAGGCATCGGAAATGTTGATCGGAATACCCAAAACAGTCCACCTTCAAGACCATGAACAAAATGCAAAACATTTCCTTTCTTTTGTATGATTTACTCCAAAACGTAGCAAAAG
Organism: Cyphomyrmex costatus; assembly: GCF_001594065.2. Lineage (NCBI taxonomy): Eukaryota > Metazoa > Arthropoda > Insecta > Hymenoptera > Formicidae > Cyphomyrmex > Cyphomyrmex costatus. The sequence continues at coordinate 69,405 of NW_017279244.1, read as the reverse complement.
CGAGTATTATATATCCTATAGAACATTTTCTCTTAATTTATCGATCCCCTAAACACTTCAGAAATTTTAACATTTAAATTCCGAACGCCCTATTTATTAATCGCTCTGTTGTATATTTTATTGTACAATTATAAATCATATAATGGTATTTTTATCATTTATATCTTAAATCTTACAGGACTGTACATATGAGAAGTGTTTCACTGCGTTTCTTGACATTAACATAAAAAGTCGATAAAGTTGTAAAATGGATTATTTTAAATCTGAATTGTTACAATATTTTATCATGGACAACATTTCATTTTTTACATTATGGAATTTTACATTACTGACATTAGTTATTACACAATTTTTAACAAGATTGAATTTACTGTTTTTTGATTAACTTTTACTTGATGATTACAATTTCAAGATGCGAATTATTTCCGGACATTACATTTATTAATATGCGACACCGAAATTTTATAATTTATTTTTATTTTTGTTACATTGAAGATGACCCGATCGGAGTCGAAACGTTTGTATTAAATTTTAAATTTTATATTATACTCATTTTATACTTAATTTGAAAAATTTTTCTTGCGTTTAGTATTTGGCTCTTTGCCCTTATTATTACTCCTATTGTTTTATACTTATTGGGCCTTATATTATATTACTTTACCATAATTTTTTTAAGATTGATCTAAGTTATTTCGAATAAACAAATCTTGGACATCTTAAAAATGTTTTGAACGAAACTGTGAGGTACATATTTTTAAAGCATTTATAGAACTGCTTCTGTCGAGATCTGATAGCCCAGACTTTAATACAAACGGAAAGTTAACATATTTATATTTCATGTATCGAAACGTAAAAACAAAAACGAAGTGGGTAAGAATTGGAAAAATAATAATTTTAAAGCAAATACCTTGAAATGATGTTGTCTTTTATCTGTGTGTCCCGAATCTGTATGATAAATCATATACCATTTAATATGGAAACTCACTTCACATTCATTATATTCGTAATACCATTAATAAATTAAATAAATTCGCATTTTGTGCTTTTTTAGTATTCAGAGAAATCTATAAAGTTACCATAGGAATTACTGTTTGTTATAACTCCATTTAAGTGAACAGGACGAATTATCAGGTAATTTTTTTTATTCTTGTTATTCAATGAAGTACCCACCTAAACGTCTCTCATAATAATCGCTGTTCGTCTTTATGAGTTCTCTCATGAACATGCATATCACCTATATCCGTAAACTCTTTACTACACGTTCCGCGTTCGTACCATTTACCATCAGTATATAGATCCTCATTAGTTTTGTATCGTTCATCAATGCAGTAATTTGCCTCCACGTGGCTATTTTGATTTTCTTATTGTCTGCAAAGTAACCGCGGCGTGGCAATATTTATTATTTTTTACCAATTAATTTAAGCACAGAGATTGGAGAACGAAGCAATTACTTTAACTTTTATTATTCAATTAAATATATTTAAATCTTTTTTTACAAAATACGCTTTCATAAGAATTTTCAACATTATTCCTTCATGTTTATGGAAATCCGATTTATTCTTAAACTCTTTATTATTAAACGTTTCGCATTTGTGTGACATACCTGTATCATAATGGTCCTTATTATTCTTATACCCTTTCATCACTAGGATGCAGTGCATTCACGTGTCTAGTTAGGCTTCCTTTATGCCTACAAAACAACCGTTGCAACATTTATTATTATTTATCAATTTATTTATGCATTTATATTGAAGAACCAAACAATTATAACTTATAAACTATTGTTACTCATTTAAATACACACTTATATTTATTCCCACAAATTTCGCATTTAAAATTTATTTCATCGTTATGCATTACTTCATGTTGAACTAAATCCGATTTATACTTAAACTCTTTATCACACTTTCCGCATGGGTGTGTTACCCCTATATTATGTATGTCCTTATTTTCCTTGTACCATTCATCACTGGGATGATGTGCAATGACGTGTTTAGTTAGGCTCTCTTTATACCTATAAAACAACCGTTGCAACATTTATTATTATTTATCAATTTATTTATGCATTTATATTGAAGAACCAAACAATTAATTTATAATAACTATTGTTACTCATTTAAATACACACTTATATTTATCCCCACAAGTTTCGCATTTAAAATTTATTTCATCGTTATGCATTACTTCATGTCGAACTAAATCCGATTTATACTTAAACACTTTATCACACTTTCCGCATGGGTGTGTTATCCCTATATTATGTATGTCCTTATTTGTCTTGTACCTTTCTTTATTTATATGTTTTGCAAACACGTGCCTATGTAAGTGTGGTTTTTGCCTGTAAATGATCGTTAGAATATTTATTATTTTTTACCAGTTAATTTAATCATTGATACTCAAGTGCTACGTAATTACCGTAACATACGTTCTTCACTTATATTCTCACCTAAAGCTTTTCCTACAATATATGCATTTCAAAGGTTTTTCGCCAGTATGAGTTGTTTTATGTCTATCAAATAACGATTTAAATTGAAACCCTTTACCACATGTTTCGCATTTGTGTGGCTTAATTACATTATCTACGTCTCTCTTATTTTGATTCGAAGTTGTCAGGGTGTTCGAGCGCTTATCTGTATATTAAGGAAAGTTCTTGTTTTGAAATAAGCATAAAAACAGTAAGGATATAATAATTTTTTAAACATATCCTACTCATCGAAATTAAAGCATTATTTGCAAAAATATGCAATCATTGAAATATGCAATCATTGAAATATAATAATTTCGTCAAATGCTATCGTACCGGCTTGATTAATAAAGCACTTACGTTATGATATCTTTTTACATTGAGAAAAAAAAGATGTTGGTATTTCAATGAATTACAATATCGTAAATAATGATGCAACCAAACTTAAAATTTTATACATAATTTTTATGTTGGACGGCGCATAATAAAAATTATGCACAAGTAGGGTTCACAGCTTCCGAAACATTAAATCGTCTTTCATTATTTGCTTTCTCTTCGACTTCTATACGACCTTTTCACAGGTTTATACAACGTTGAAGTAAAAAAATTTATTTTCCGTCAACGTTGAATAACTCAGAGAAAGAACAGAACTCGAAAAAGAGGCAATGTATAGGTCAAGGTTTACTTTTTGAAAGCTGTATGGTATACCGTATCAGTGCACAATTTTTAATTCGCGATGGGAAACTTCGCATGTTTCGTTAACAACTTTGAAATCTGTTGCACCACACTTTATATCTATGTAATTTTATTAAATATTAGTAATATCGTTTTTGAAAAAACCGGTCTGAAAAAAACAGGTTTAAAGCTTTAAAGTGCATTAGTAAAAATTTCGACGGTATGATTATTGACAAAGTTATTTTACATCGAAGTTTGCCCATTTTTGCATAACAAATCATGTAATGCTTTAATTTTGTTGAGCAATTTTTAATGCACAAAGGTTATTATTAATAAGGGTATGAATGTTTATTAGGAGAACTATATATATAAGTCCTTACCGCACTGTTGGTTTTCATATTCTATTTTGTCGTTATTTGTTTCTTTATTTTGGTTCACCTTCTTAGTATCAATTCTCGGATACGTCCTGGACATATTTTTCAATTTACTTTACTGTAACGTCCCGTTATATAATATTAATATCGTAGTTTATACGTTCTGAATGTATGTAGGCACTTTTACTTTTGTACTTTTCCACCCAAAATTATAAAAAATGTAAAAAATTGATAATATAAAATTTTAATAAACTGACAACAATCACTAAAAGTTACAAGGAAGTAACAGAAAGCTGTGTCAAAGTTAGAATTTGTTATAAAATAAGAGTAATTTGAAATTAGAATGATACCTTTTTGACGTTGGATAATTGTTAGATTCTTTGATGGTATAATTACATTAATGCACTAGTTACAGTTAGAACGTATAGATGAAGAACTAAGAATACGGTTGAATTTCAAATAATTTGTTGACATGTAAGCATGTCGAGATCTTGGGAACGACTAATCCAAGGTCTTCATGTGTGTACCTTTTATATGTGTACATATACATACGTGTATGTACATTTGTATGTGGGGCATTCTTATGAGATACGACGAAATCGTTTAAATTTCACAAAGATGTTCTTCAGGAAAATTAAACCCGTATTGTCAAAAGTTGCATAAGCAATATATAACTAATGCCTTCCGATCAACGAATCGTGCAACAAGCTCATCTGTAAACTTATTTTTTAACTTATTTTGGTTTTAGAACCTATTTAATGAATAAAATTGCCATTACTCAAAATTTCCTTATTCCCGAAAATTTTCCAGCATATCACTTCACTGTACGTGAGGAATTTTTTTATTCGTATTGATTGATCAAATAATATACATTGTACATATAATATGTTATACTTTAATGTATAATAATATACTTGATACATACAGTTTTTAGAAGAGTTATAATCTAGATTTATACGAGATCTTTATATGATGAAATACTGCAAATTGTCGAAATAAAACAACTTCAAACTGTTGTTAAAACAATTTGGTGCTGTAATATACAACAAATTACCTTTTTTAAAAAGGAAATAATAGCGCCAATTATGCGTGTTTGCCTCACAAAAACCGTTATAAATGTTATTACAGTATACAAAAAATGAAACAAAATCTCTAAAATTGCGCCAATTGTGAAAGGAATATATTTTCTTACCACATATAGAACAGATACTTTATTTCAAGAGGTAAAGGAACAAACTTGTCGATGCCAGATCTCAAAATATAATAAGTGTATGTTACATAATAGAAATAAATAGTAGTTTAATGTCCATTTTTAAATTAAGGACGTTCTCCGACTGCAGTTGTGCTCAACCTAAAGTAAAGAAAAAACAATCAATGATCATGAAATAAAATTCTTTTCTTTTTCAAATTATCCTTATCTATATTATTAATTATAATTATCAAAATGTGAGATACTGCGTGTAAGTATAAAGGCTATGACTCATTAAAAACTTAAGGCAGCAAGACTTAAGCTGTAAAGAAATCAACGTTGTGGAATGCTATTGCTTAAGTTATGGCCTTACGACCTCTACTGTGATTGGTCAATTCGCTTACTGCTTGCGTCTTACTGCCATATGTTTATTATGTGTCATTGTATAATACAAGGGTATGTTCGTTTTTTGTGGTTACCCACTGCGCAGTCATAGTGTGACGTCATATCTGAAGCCAATCAGATCATCCGAACGGTTCGATTAAACATGGTATCTCCCGGCGTTTGGTGGTTATCCTACAGCCAATATTGAATATGTGATGACAAATCGATTAAATGAAGATGTATTAAAAAATTTCTTTTCTTTTATAAGATCGAATTAATGGTGGTAGCGCAAACAATCAACCATCAGCATTAAATTTTAAGTATAGATTGAAATGCTATGCTATATATTAGGAAAATTTTCTACAACTATTTTCTGCAAATGTACAAATGTCACAGAATACGTAGACGAAACTGCTCCTTATGTTGAAGAAGAATTGTTACAGGTTGATAACATTAATGATACAAATTCCGTTCTATATTTCAATTCAGTCACATACATTCCATCAGAAGAAGAAGAACAGTTATTAAAGCATTGAATGAAATGGAAATTATCGATAATATTGAGGATTAAGATTTAATATATGTGGCTGGACAATGTATAGCATACAGGTTCAAAAATAAATTTAATACATTAGGTATTCGAACATGTGTGCTACCCATTGTCAATGACAGCGATTGATTACAATTTATTTCCCGAGGGAAATGTATGTATCCATCGCCTAATCTGTTAAAAGTTGAACATATTATGAACACAGAGTTATCCAAATTTCACGGTTCAAAGAAATAAATAAAAACAATTTTATTTTTCAAGAAGTTACGGATAAAGTTCATATAGCGTTGAAACCTATCGAATTGCCAAGAGAGATATTATTATATTCCTCTAGATCTTGCTATTGATAGTTTAAAAAAAAGATGTCATACAATCAAGATGAATACCAAGATTCCTCTAGATGAATTTATTAAAACTATGAATTTTATATTTAATTCGACCTATTTTATTTTTAACAATAATAGTTATTTTTGTGACTAGGGAGTAAAAGTGGTTTTTACACCCGGAGGGTGTTAAAACTTTACTTCCGAGTTGCAAACAAAATTTTTCGTACTACATCGCGTAAAATGCGTGCGCATGAAGTCATTCATTTATACAACTAATTGAAAGAGAACGGCGCAGCGAAGCTTTACCAAATCTAATTTCAGACGCATGACGGGGAAGGTTGAGGGAGCTGAAGGTGGGGAATGAGGTTCATCAATTGTTTTGCTGAATGGGAAGTAATTGGGTGTTGTTGTATTTACAACTCTCCGGGGTTGTAAAATCGCATTTTACGCGCCCTAGTACGAAAAATATATAAACAGGTATTTGGAACTCCTATGGGGTCACCATTATCTCCTATCATAGCACATATTGTCATGCAAAATTTGGAAGAAAGAGCTTTAAATATTTTGCAATATAATGATTGTTTTTACTTTCGATACGTAGACGATATTATTATTACGATACATAAAGATTCCATTAACACAGTTTTAGAAGCCTTTAATAGTATTCATAAGAGATTACAATTCACGATTGAAGTAGAAAAAAACAGATCTTTAAACTATTTAGATCCGAATATTAATATTAAGAATAATATTGTCAAAATAGATTGGTTTCATAAAGATACCTTTTCTGGAAGATGTTTATCATTTTTTTCAAATCATCCTCTATCACATAAAATAGGTGTTATTTATGGCATGGTTGACAGAACATTGTTACTATCGAATCCGGAATTTCATATTAAGAACATTGAATTTTGTATCACGACTTTGTTAAATAATAATTATCCTTTGCGTCTTATCTTTAATAGAATACAGAAAAGAATCGATTATTTATTAAATTGTAAACACTACACATATCACATAATGAAGAACATAACACAAAATATGATTTTCCTAACAAAAAACTTTTTGTTTTACCATATGTTCCAAAAGTTACTAATGCTATTACTAGTGACTTAGATAATGATGTTTTCATCATAGGAATAAGGGTGATTAATAAACTTAATAAAATAATTAAAATTTATAAAGATAACACAGAGAAGATGCAAAGAAATAATGTTGTTTACAAGGTGGAATGTAATAATTGCGATTCGTCATATGTGGGACAAAAAAAAAATTGATCACTAGAGTAAAGGAACATAAATATAATATTAGAGCAAATCCAATAAGAGTTACAGTTTTGTCTGAACATTGCAACCAATTTGGACATTCTTTTGATTGGGATAATATACGTATTATGGACACTGGATCTCATTACAATAAAAGATTAATTTCTGAGATGTTATTTATTAAAGAACAAAATAATGGTATTAATGCACAAAAAGATACGGAAAAATTAGACAGAGCATATGATCAGTTGTTTAGGTCATTACCCTCAGTATGTAAGTGACATTTCTAACTTAGATGTTTTTATTATCCTTTATTCTTGTGACAACTGTCGATTAGCACAGACCTATTCTTCATATACATTGTTTCACTTTAAAGCTGAAAATTATACATAGCATCTAATTTGGCGTAAGTTTAATAATTTTATTGTTATCTATTTTATTTTCGATTATATAATACTAATATTTTATTCAGAATTGTGATGCTGATGAATTTGTATTTGGCTCGAGAAACAATTTTTTCATTTTATTTGCGGACTTGATGACTATGATTAATTGATTTATCGGACTATGGTTGACAAAAGTTATATTTTTATATGTTTACTAAGGAGACTGAAGAGGACTTTGTAAAGTTGAAACGTTTCTCGCTATAATCGATAGAATATTTAATAAATTTTGTCATTTTTTATTTTGCTTGTTTTAATACCGTAATTTGACATCATTATTATTTTGTTGTTTTTATAATATAACAAGCGTTATTTATGTAATTATTTATTTGTTTATAGTATTATATCTGGTTAGAACAAGAACTTATATTAAAGTATAGGCCATTAACAGAACCAATGCTTTAGAAAATAGATCTAAGAATAAGAAAAAAAAGTTGAAGAAATTTACAAATAATAAATTCTTGTCATATCACTTTATATATGTTTATATATGTTGTTCATTCATTCATTAATTCATTCTCTGGTTAGTTAAAAACATGTAGGATTCAAAAATATATTGTTTATTAAATATTTTATAAATATTTACAATTAAACTTTTTTATTTTTATTGAACTTATCTTAATAAAATGTTCACTAATAAATATCCTATAACGCCATATGTATGATACAGGATATTTATTAGTTCATAAAATATTACTTCAAAACAGATTTTTCCTGCAACTTTGAAGTCGAAATGATATTTTTGACAAGAATGCTACTAACATAAACTGCTTGGACTGCTTCTATATATTGTATAATATTTATAAACAAACAAAAGAATTTTTGAATTTTGATATTGGGAAGAATAAGGAAACCGACTAACGGTCTACTAAGTCATTTACGGTCAAAGCTAGATCACTATGCTTATTATAATGTGTGAATTTTATATACCGCGTATGTAGTTTCCAATCACGTGCCGAAAATTTTTTCAGACTTACAACGCAACACTAAACAACTACCGCAGTAATATCACTTTTTAGTTAAATTGCTAAAGCACATCTAACAATTATTTGATGCTTCTATATAGCTTATTAGATCTTTAATAATATGTTGAAAGACATATATTAAAATTTTAACAATCTAAATGATAAAGTAATGATGAATCTATTTTAGATTGTTAAAATTTTAATATATGTCTTTCAACATATTATTAAAGATGTAATAAGATGCTATACATATAGAAGCATCAAATAATTGTTAGATGTGCTTTAGCAATTTAACTAAAAAGATATTACTGCGGTAGTTGTTTAGTGTTGCGTTGTAAGTGTGAAAAAATTTTCGGCACGTGATTGGGAACTACATACGCGGTATATAAAATTCACACATTATAATAAGCATAGTGATCTAGCTTTGACCGTAAATGGCTTAGTAGACCGATAGTCGGTTTCCTTATTCTTGTTAATTTATAATTGTACTATCGTAATAAGGATTCTAATATTTGATATTGGGCTTTATTATTCGGCATGGGAAAAAGTTCGTTGCCTTTTGTAGCTCAATATATATATTTATTTTATACATATGTTTAAAAGGTCTTTTGACAAAGTAAAGTTTCAGAATCAGTTTAAGAATCTGTTTTTTAAGTTGCGATACGACAACTTTGATCGGAATTATGAGCAACTAAAATCAAATTTAAATCCTTTTATTTAATTCGCGATAACTCAGTAACCAAAAATCAAAGGAATATTTTTAAAAAACGATTTTGTACAGAGTCAAGCTTTCACGACAGATAGTCGAAACTATCTATATTTGCTAGAATTTGTTTTGGGTGTATTACAAACCCACAAAGTGAAAAGAAAATTGTCCATTTTTTTCAACTCGTAGTTTTCGGTATGTAAATATTACCAAACTTACATAAACTTAAATAATGTGGTTAGCCTTTAAAAGTAGAGATTTATAGCTTTAAAACTTTTTTACTAGCTTTAAAATTTTTTTTTAAACAAATAAACAATAGTTAAAGGCTATAAAGAGCAAACGCAGTTAACAATGCAAAAAAATTTTAATAATCTTACAAATTAACATTAAGATGTCCAGTCGAACGTTTCGGTCTGCATTTTAGACCATCTTCAGCGACTTTTTTTTTAATTTAAGTTTTATTTATTATTGACGAAGATATTGTATATACAACTTTAAGATAAAAAAACACCACAGACTTTTTCCCACATCCAATAATAATAAAAAATAATGATAATAATGAACAGATTTCGTGTATGTTGTTACCATACATTTCACAATCACAAATGAATTCAAAAGAATCGAAAAAGATTTAATATTAAATTAGCATTTATAAGAGCCTAAATAAACTGAGTATAGGTACATCAAAGTGAAAAAATGTTCTCCCAAGATATGTAAAGAAAAATGCTATTTAAAAGATTATGTGTAACGATTGTGATGCGACATATATGGGTCAAACGAGAAGGAAATTGAAGACTAGAATGAATGAGCACAATAGTCATATTAGATGGAACACTAGTAATCAGTCTGTGATCACAGAACACAGAATAAATTTTTATCAAAATTTTGATTGGAAGTATGTCGAAATTCTGAATGCAGAGTCTTATTTAAACATAAGATTAATCTTAGAATTCTTTCATAATGCAATAGAATGGTTTAAATTTTCGATCCGATACAGCTTACATCTTATATACTTAATATACTTTTATACGTACTTAATATACGCGGCTTATTATTTTCTGTTTTCCTGTTTTCCCCTATTTTTTGTTTCTCTTTTTGTTGAAAGTATCTAAAAGGTATCTAAATTTTTAGGTACTTTTTATTTATATCTGTATGTATATCTAGGTAATTGTAAAAAAATGAATTTATACTTATCCTAAATACTTATATCTAAATACTTTTCCCATATACAGTACCTATAATATCTATATAAACGGTTTCCTTTCAAACGGTATACTTTTCAAACGGTATTTGTTCCAACTGCATACATGTTACGTATATATCTATATGTATAAGTGATTCTTTTGAGAACCGACGTGTCATTATGCATCATAGTCTCCGCAAAAGATGTTCTTTAGGATAATTAAACAATCCGTATGTTCTATTTTTCCTTAAAGCAAACAGTCTAACCGTGGTATTAATTTAAATTACAAAATCTAGAGAAATTGTGATTAATACACCAGCTATACGGTTCGCTTTAAGAAAAAACAATATATCTAATACTTGTCCATGTATTTCTATACAAAACACATGTCTGGATTATATGTAATAATAACTTTAGGATAAAATATTATGTTAATTATTGAAAGAATGCATACACACGCGCGCATGCATGAACACACACACACACACACACACACACACACACACACACACACAAAGAAGTAAAAATGTTGATATTATAAAGTTAATATGGACTTTCATTTCAATTTATGTAAATAGTACCTTAATTATTTTTGTTGCTTGATATAAAAAATACAAAGGAAAAGTAGTAGAAGAAATAAAGATGGTAACCGATAACACGTCTGCTGCTTAGTAATTATTTAATTCAACGACGTAGTGTCGGTGACGATTTTTTGTATGCTATGGATTGTACATTTTTAGCTTTTTAATTTTTATTTAGTGTACCAACAATGGTTGCGTTCAGCAGACTCAACAGTTTTACAACTGTTTTATGATTCTTTGCTGAGATAGGACTATTCCTTTAGATCTAAAAGTATAATCCAATCAGCGAGACGAATTATAAAACGGTTGCAAAACTGTTGAGTCTGCTGAACGTAGCCATTGGCTATGTTCTGCAGACTCAATGGTTGAGTGAGCGCTCGTTATTATTCTATTAGATCATTATTTAATCATATTTCTAGATTGAGAAGAGCATATATCAAGTAGTGCTCACACACACTCAACTATTTACTGAACAAATCTTATAATTTAACGTCGCTGATATGACTAACAATAACATAAACCATGTAGAAAACTATGCAAATTTTACTTAAACCATCTTTTCACGTATCTTATTGTTCCGACGACAATTACTTTATGCATATAAACATGGATAACGTATATACGGAAGCGTTAATAATTAATTCTCGAAACTGATATGTTGTAATATAACTTTATTACACATGATTGAATTTGTAAAAAAATAATCTTTAATTTGGTAAAAAAAAGTTTGAAAATTGAAGCAAATTATGAGTGATGGGGGTATTTTGTTAAACAAAAAAATAAACCAAATTTTTTTTCTTTATATCTTTAAAGTACTTTTGAAATCGTACAACTTTTGTTAAAAAAATGTTTTTCTATCTTTTATGCTTCCGACGATATTTGCTTCGAAAGAAAAGTACCGTCTTTTTTTAAAGGAATGTTACACCCCATAAACATAAATTAGGGAATGTATAAAAAAATACGTGTCTCTTAGATTTTCGTGTTTAACAACATATTTCATGGAGAATTAAATCGGTTCCGGACAATGCAGCAGTGGTAAAACTTTTCTTGTAAGATCAGTGTATATCACTTTAATTTATTATAAAAATTTTCTTATTACATTTCTAGATACATATATGTATATATTTTTATTAGAATACTTAATTATTTAAAACTAATAAAAAGAAACACGGTTACAAGTAAATAAATTAGTTAAAATCTTTAATTTATTGTAATGTATTGCAAAGAATATCACGTAATTTTGGCGTTTTGTCCCGGCTTCCACTACTCATCAGTAAGATATTGTAGTGGAAGCCTACCTTAGATGTCTGGGAGAGTTATTTATCGATTAAAAAATAATCTCAATAATCTTAAATAAATGATCGATTAATTAAATAAATTCTCTATGAAGAGATATACGCGTGTAACAGCACTTACGAGAATTTACGAATATCAGCAGACCCCTGATAGCGAGTCGACGAAGTAATATTCTTTGCAATATTTGTCAAAGTAAGAATAACGTCTCATTTAGACTGACATGTAATTAAATTAATAATTAACCCATATATACGTAGTCTTAATTATTTAATTCGACTCCTGTACATTTAAGGTACGTTTCGTCGTTACGCTCACCCGCTGTAAGCATTGTTTATACTTAATGTAGCAATATAGGCTCTGACAACCATTAAAAAAAGTCAAAAGGTTACATAATAAAATTGTGTAATTCAGCTAAATAAACAGAAAAAACATACATTGATAAATTCCTTTTCAAGCAGGTAATCACTTAATGTAATCGTAGAATGGAATCTGTGAAATCATTATAAAATTTTATGTACTACGTGAAATTATTATAAAATTTATATGAAATTCCGATGTATAATCCAATATGCAACTATAAGAAATAATTGTGTAATATTAGATAAAATTGTTTATTTTACCAAATGATCGCATATATATATAGTAAGGAAAATTATTTGTCATCAAATAAAATTATATAAAATCAAATGAAATCATGTAATCTATGGGGCAATATTTCAGATAGTAGTTACCTCCTCGTTCCCTTTCTTGTAATTACATAATTCAGTTATCTAAAATTTTATTTACGTATAGAGTTCCCGCGAAACAAAAATATATATAGATTTAAAATAATTAAATATAAATTTTATTAAAACTTAATAAAGATTGCAATAAATGTGGTTTTATTAAAACCTTATATAGATTTAATTTGGACCATATAAGGGTCCATATTAAGTTATTAATTCAACTTATTAAAACTTATTAAGATTTAATTAAATTATATAAATTGGACTTTAATAAGATTTAATAAGGACTTATTAAACTTAAATAAGTTTGTAATTTAAACTATATACAAATATGCATTTATTTATAAGGTTATATAAAGACTTTATAAATTCTTTATATGAATTTTGATGAAATCTTTATAAAGAACTTATAAAACTTTTATTTAGAATATATAAACTTTTTTTTCGCGGGTTACACGATGTATGATAATTATTTGTAATACCACTTAATTTATTAATCAAGTGATTTTCAAAAATATCGTAATGTTTTGAAACAACTCGTTACGTGGTATTTAATAACATTAATTACATGATGTCGTCATGTAACTCTGTGTCGTTATTTTTTCAGTGAGGATCAATTAGATTTTAAAGAGCACAAAAATAATGCTTATAGCGTTATAAGCGCGAGTACAGTACATATTTTTAAAATCATCTACCTATATATAATATCACTCAATACTTAAGCTCTTTGTGGATTCGGTTAAGATACCTTCACCTTCAATTTCCGCCACTGATAGAAAACTATTGGCTACACATGTGTGTGTGTGTGTGTGCTAACTATTGTCAGGCACACGCGCAAAAAACGAATACAGATATAGACTAACGCAACTCATTGTCATTTTCCATTGATTCACAAAATTGACTAACAAATGTTTATGAAAATTGAATCCTTTTGACAATTTCACCTCATTTATCTTAATCAAAAGTTTATAATCGTGTAACAATTTTTTATAATCACAGTTTCACGTTTCATCATTGCAATCCCATTTCTAATTATATCGATATTAATTTGAGTCCTACAAAGAAAATCGCGACAATTTCATGAACTTTGTATATGTGACACATACAAAAGCACAACGTCTAATTGCTCATGTCTCAACACTGAAACGTCACTGTCACAATAACTGCAAAAGCATGTTAGGCTAATTCTACAATGTGCTCTTTGTTTCCAGTTTCTTGCTGTTTGTCTCTTGTCTTTTTGATTAAGAAGGCAAGAGACAAACAATAAGAAACAGGAAACAAATAACACATTGTAGAATTAGCCTTAGCGTTTTATAATACAATACAATATATCGCTTCAATTTTAAGAAAGTCATATAGCCTTTAATTCGCGAGAGTGTATCACATTAAATCAAGCAATAACGTAAATACAAAGATTAATTACATTAAAATCATTTAAAGAAATAAACAGTTGAATGCAATGATTCATACTTTAAATGCCTTATCAGCATTACACATCAATCCCTATAGACGCAATATAATCCTAGATTGACACATAACTAACAGATAAAATAAACTATTATAAATTATTGGTAGTAATTTAAACTTTTTAAAATTATGAGTCTGTTCTAGAGATATATTATACGTCCATTTATGTAATCTTTTATATTTTTTCCTTAATATCGCAAAATATTACTATACATATATATACGATAATATTTTTGTATACATAATAAAGTAAAAAAATATTTTAGCAGTCGATGTTCCTCTATATAATATTATCGGGATTGGACATATTGTATAATCATTCATTAATAGTGCAAGAATAAATATTATTTAATATTATAAAATTTTAGTGAGTTTTTCCGAAATGGATAAAATTGATTTTCTATAATATGCCTAATATATTCTGAATTCAGGATTGATAATTCGGATTGAAATCGTTTGATATCTAAGAGGCTGACAAAATAATTTGTAGATCTCCTTTTTTTTTGTAGATCTCCTTTTTGTTATAATGGATTATATAATTTTTTTATAAATGACCTAAATTTATTTGTATACATAAAATCCTGATTCTCTATAAAGTTCTTTGAACGAAACAGTGAGATACGGTTTTTAACACCACATTTACAAACTGTTTCTGTTGAGATCTGGTAGCTATTTATATATATATATATATATGTATATATATTTGTATTTAATGTATAGAAATATAAAAACAAAAACGATCAAGTGAGAAAGAATTGAAAAAACGATAATTTTAAAGCACATACCTCGCAAGGACGTTATCTTCTATCTTTGTGATCTATGTTATAACCTAGTTATTATTCAATATGAGAATTCTTTTCACATTTTTTTAATTCGTAATAATATTAATATTTTAAATGAATCTGCATTCTGTGCAGTGTTAGAAATGAAAAATCTCTATAAAGTTACCGTAACAATATTCATCATTTGTTACAACTTATTTATGTATATTGGTCAAATTATAAAATAATTTCTTTGATTCTTGCTATTGAATGAAATACCCACTTAAACATTTCTCCACAAACCTCGCACTGATAAGATTGTTCGCCTTTATGAATTTTTTCATGATGGAATATTCTATTCAGTATATTAAACTCTTCATTACACATTCCGCATTTGTATAAATTACATTCAGTACATAGATCCTTATTAGACTTGTAATGTTCATCATTGTAATGCTTTACCAACACGTGCCTTTTTAAGCCTCCTTTTCCCTGCAAAATGTACATTGCAATTTTTATTATTTTTTACCAGTAAATTTAATCATTAATATTGAATTACCAAAGAATTACTCTAACTCTTATTACTCAATTAAATACTCACCTAAATCTTATCCTACAAAATCCGCATTCATAAAATTTTTCGCCATTATGAATTCTTTCATAACCAAAAAGGTGCGATTTATTCTTAAACTCTTTTTTGCACGTTTTGCATTTGTATGATTTACCTCCAATATATAGATCTCTATTAGACATGTAACGTTCATGATTGTAATGCTTTGCGTCCACGTGGGATCTTAGGGTTCCTGCAAAATGACCGTTGTAATATTTTTTATATTAGGTGTACAAATTAGTTCGGTCCGTTTTTTGTGTACAAAAATTCATTTATTTCAAAACAAAATGAATGAACAAATTAATTAAAGTATTGTCCATCGCTGGCTACTACTTTTTTCCATCTCTCAGGCAATTTTCGAATTCCATCTCGAAAAAATGACTCATCTTTGGAGGCGATCCAATTTTGGAAAACGGACCGAACTAATTTGTACTCTCAATATTTTACCAGTTAATTTAAGATTGAAAAACCAAACAATTACTCCAACTTTTGTTACTCATTTAAATCTTTTCTCACAAAATTCACATTTATAAGATTTTCTCCATCATGAATTTTCTCATGACTAAGCAAGTTCTTCTTATACTTATACCTTTCACTACATGTTCCGCATATGTATTGTCTAATTTCAATACGTACATCTATGTTATTCCGATTCGAAGTTGTCAGGGAGTCAGAGCGGTTATTTAATATTGAGAAAAGCAATTGTTATTAATTAAACATAAAAACGGTAATGTACGCCTTTATGAATTTTTTCATGATGACGCATATTCCATTCAGTATTTAACTCTTCATTACACATTTTCACCGACTTATTCAACATTGAAGGAAAAAAGTTCATTTTTTTCACATCAAAGTCGAATAATTTAGTGAGTAAAGATAGTATACGATTCTCGAGCGAGGGGCAATTTCCAAGATTTACTTTTTCGAAAGCTGTAAACCGCATCAGTGCACAATTTTTAATTCGCGAAGCCGTACTTCTCAAATTTCGATAAAAATTTTGAAATCTGTTGCACTTTTATTTATATATTGATATACTTTTATAAAATTTCAGTTAAACCGTTTTTTGAGGTACTGATCTAAGAATTACAGATTTAAAAGCTTGAAAATGCTTTTCTAAATCTCGACACGATGATATTGACAAAGTTATTCTACATCGAAATTTGCCTATTTTTGCATAGCGGATCATGTATTACTTTAATTTCGTTAAGCAATTTGTAATGCACAATGGTATTAATAAATGTAAGAATGTTTATTACCGCACTGTTGGTGTTCGTTCCTTTTTGTGTCGATATTCGTTATTCCATTCTGATTCATCTTAAAATTCAACTCTCAGACTCATGAGAGGTATTTCTCAATTTACTTTACTATAATGTCCCTTATATTACTTTCGTTGTTTACACGTTATAAATATATTTAGATCTTTACTTTCATACTTTTCCACCTAAAATCATATAAAAGAGAGTAACAATTTTATATAATACAATAAAATTATTAGGAATTAGCAACTATCACGAAAAGTAGTAAAGATGTAACAGAAAGCTGTGTCAAAGTTAGAAATAATTATAAAGATATAATTAAAACTAGAATGACACTTTGACATTGGATAGTTGTTAGATGTATTAATGATTTAATAATTTTTATGTTACATTTTAGTTACAATTTAAACGTATAGATCAAGAACTAAGGATACGGTTGAATTTCAAATTGTTTGCTGACAAATAAGCACGTCAAAGTCTTGAGAACGACTTGATCCAAGGTCTTCGTATGTGTGTACCTTTTATACATATATTTAGGTATACATATGTACATATATAGATTATACTTTCGAGAACCGACAGAACATTTTGCATTATAGTCTCCGAAATCGTAATACCGCAAATACGTTTTTTAGAACAATTGAACAAACTACATTTTCTGTTTTTTTTTTTTTAGCAAATTTTATTATAGAGTTGACAACTGATGCGTTATTTGTAACGTCGTTATCGTTACAAGTTACTTTTTTCAATAACAAATAGATAACGACGTTATATTTAATTTGGAATAACGTTTATGGTAACGCAATTAAATTTTTAGAGCAATGGTAACGATTTCACTAGCATAGATTAAATGTCGCTTGAGCATCGTGCGGCATTTGGACCGCGCGCGGTGTGGTGAGGGGAAAGCGGAGGCGATTTGAAAATCGACCGAAAGTTGCATACACTTTATGTATGTTCACTTTGTACTGGCACATTTAATTTATAATATATCAGTTACTTTCCATGGTAATATATCATTACTAGATATCACCTTTCTCCGTAAACTCTTTACTACGCGTTTGTACCATTTTAAATCAATATATAGATTCTCATTAGATTTGTATCGTTCATCATTGCAGTCATTTGCCTCCACGTGGCTATTTTGATTTTCTTATTGACTGCAAAATGACCGTGGCAATATTTATTATTTTTTTGCAAATAATTTAAGCATAGAGATTGGAGAACGAAGCAATTACTCTAACTTTATTATTCAATTAAATACACATTTAAATCTTATTCCATAAAATACGCTTTTATACGAATTTTTGACATTATGAATTCCTCCATGTTTCTGGAAATCCGATTTATTCTTAAACTCTTTATTAAACATTTCGCATTTGTGGGACATACCTATATCATATTGGTCGTTATTATCCTTATACCCTTTCATCACTAGGATGCTGTGCATTCACGTGCCTATTTAAGTTTCGTTTATGCCTACAAAACAACCGTTGCAATATTTATTATTATTTATCAATTTATTTAAGCATTTATGTTGAAGAACCAAACAATTAGTTTAACTTTTGTTGCTTAATTAAATACTTACAAAAATCTTAACCCACAAACTTCGCATTTAAACATTCTTCGATAGTTATGCATTCTTTGATGTTTAAAGAAAACCGATTTAATCTTAAACTCTTTATCACACTTTTTGCATGTGTATGTCATCCCTACATTATATAGGTGTTTATTTTTCTTGTAATCATTTTTATGCAGTGCAACCACATGCACCATTAAGTGTGGTTTTTGCCTGTAAAACGACCGTTAGAATATTTATTATTTTCTAGTTAATTTAATCATGGATACTCAAGTGCTACGTAATTACCGTAACTTACGTTCCTCACTTATATTCTCACCTAAATAATTTCCCACAAATCGAGCATTTGAAAGGTTTTTCGCCGGTATGAATTATTTTATGTCTAACCAATTTCGATTTAAACTTAAACCCTTTACCACATGTTTCGCATATGTGTGGCCCAACTCCATTATCTATGTCTCTCTTATTCTGATTCGAAGTTGTCGGGATGTTCGAGCGATTATCTGAATATAAAGAAAAGTTCGTGTCATTAATAAAAACGGTAATACGGATCTTATAATATTTAAAATATCCTATTCATCGAAAACAATGCATTATTTTCAAAAATAAGCAATCTTTGAAATATAATATAATAATTTTGTCAAATATTATCGTACCGGCATGATTAAGAAAGCATTTTACGTCATGATATCTTTTTACACTGAGAAAAAGTGCTGTTGATATTTTATGAAGTTACAATATCGTAAATAATGATGGAACAAAACTTAAAATATTAAACGTAATTTTTGATATTGCACGACGGAAAATAAGAATTATTCACAAACAGGGTTCACAGCTTCCGAAACATTGAATCGTCTTTCATACATTATTTGCTTTTTCTTCGACTTCCGCCATATGACCTTTTCGCAGGTTTATTCAACGTTGAAGTAAAAAAGTTCTTTTTACTTCAACGTCGAATAACTCAGGGAAAGAAGAGTGTACAGAACTCGAAAGAGAGGCAAGATTTACTTTTAAATGCTGTATACCGCACAATTTTTAATTCACGATGGGGAACTTCGCAAGTTTCGTTAACAATTTTGAAATCTGTTACACCACCCTTTATAACTACGTAATTTTATAAAGTATTAGTCGAGGGGGTAATCACTATCTGAAATGTTGTCCCACAGATTACATGATTTCATTTAATTTTATATAATTTTATTTGGTAACAAATCATTTTTTTCCTCACTATATATGTGGTCATTTGGTAAAATGAATAATGTTATCTAATATTACACAATTATTTCTTGTAATTGTCGGATTATATATCGTAATTTTATATAAATTTTATAATGATTTCAGAGACTACGTTCCACGATTACATTAAGTGATTATCCCCTCGGTATTAGTAACATCGTTTTTTAAGTACGTATCTGAGAAAAAAACAGATTTAGAGCATTAATGTGCTTTTGTAAAAATTTCGACAGTATGATTATTGACAAAGTTATTTACAGCGAACTTTGCCCATTTCTGCATAATAAATCATGTAATGCTTTAATTTTGATGAGCAATTTGTAATGCACAAAGGTATTATTAATAAAGGTACGAATGTTTATTAGGAAAACTATATGTATAAGTCCTTACCGCACTGTTGGTGTTCATATTTTATTCTGTCGTTATTCGTTTCTTCATTTTGGTTCACCTTCTTAGAGTCACTTCTCAGATACATCCTAGACATATTTTTCAATTTACTTTACTGTAACGATCCGTTATATTAATATCGTAGTTTACACGTTCTGAATGTGTGTGTACTGTGTAGGCACTTTTAATTTCGTACTTTTTCACCTAAAATTATAAAAAATGTAAAAATTTAATAATATCAAATTTTAATAAACTGACTGCTGTCACTAAAAGTTACAAGGAAGTAACAGAAAGTTATATGTCAAAGTTAGAATTTGTTATAAAGTAATAGAAATTCAAAATTAAAATAACACCTTTGACGTTGGATAATTGTTAGTTTCTTTGATGGTATAATTACTTGTATGCACTAGTTACAGTTTAAGAGCATAGATCAAGAACTAAGAATACAGTTGAATTTCAAATAATTTGTTGACATATAGGCATGTCGAGATCTTGGGAACGACTAATCCAAGGTCTTCATGTGTGTATCTTTTATATGTGTACATATACATACGTGTATGTACATATGAATATGGGGTATTCTTATGAGACACGACGAAATCGTTTAAGTATGCTTTCCTTTTAGAGAGCATATACTCGACACAATCGTCGTTCTATCCTTCTTGACATTCAACGAATGATAAAGATAGTACGATGTCTGCGTCAAGTGTGCCCTCTAAAACGAAAGCACACTAAATTTTACAAAGATGTTCTTCAGGAAAATTAATCCCGTATTGTCAAAAGTTGCATAAACATTAAGTAACAAATGCCTTTGGTCAACGAATTGTGCTACAGGCACATCTGTAAACTCATTTTGATGGTTAGAACCTATTTAAAAAATAAAACTGCTATTATTCAAAATTTCCTTATTTGCGAAAATTTTCCGGTATATATGACTCCACTGTACGTGAAGAATATATTTTGTACATATTGATTAATCGAATAATATACATTGTACTCAGGGAATGGAAGTAACTCGTTACTTGTAACGAAGTTACAGTTACAAGTTACTTTTTTGGTAACTTTACTGGTAACTGCGTTACTTTCTTTTTTTGGTAACTGTAACGGTAACGAGTTACATTTTTTGGGTAACGGTAACGAAATTTACAGTTACTTTCGTCGTTACTTTGCACACGATTGAACACGGTTTGATTGGATACATGCTATTTATAGCGCTTATCAATAAGACTTGAAAGCCCTTAGACATTCGGCTGTCATGATTCAGTAATTATTTTACACTTCTATCTTCTATATAATACATAGGACATACAAATATTTCAGTTTGCTGCATATTTTACAGATTTTAGAATTACAAAATTGTGTTTAAAAGAAATTAAAAGATAAATTAAATAATAGTAAAATGAGAAGGGCTACGAACCCAAAAGCGAAACAGTTTAAAAGACGATGACAATAAGTGTCGAAATGTCGTTTGTTTTTATCTTGTTTTATCCATGTTATTGTTCTAATATATATTTATTCATTTAATTACATTGTCATCGTCGTTCTTATCGGAAATAAACTGTTTCATTTTTGGCTCGTAACCCTTCTCATTTTACTTTTATTTAATTTATTATTTGAGCCATTCTACATTGTTTCTTTTTAAATAAAATTATATATTTGTCAGTATTACAAATAAAAAAAAAATGCAAAAGTACATTTTTAAATTGATTTTAAAAAAGTAACGGAAAAGTAACGAAAAGTTATTTTTCAAGTAACGGTAACTGTAACGAGTTACTATTAAAAAGCGATAACTGAAACTGTAACTAGTTACATTTTTTACTCGGTAACGAGTAACTGTAACTAGTTACTTTTAAAAAGTAACTTTCCATTCCCTGATTGTACTTAATATGTTATACTTTAATTTAATAATAATATACTTGATAAATATATTTTTTAGAAATGTTACAATCTAGATTTATAGGAGATCTTTATATGAAAAAATACTGTAAATTCGAAATAAAACGTCCTCAATCTGTTGTGTGTTAAAACAATTTGACGTTATAATATATCTCAACAAATAACCTTTTTAAGAAAGGGAATAATAGCGCCAAGTGTGCGTGTTTGCCTTACATAAATCGTTACATATGTTTATTATTACAATATACGAAAAATGAAACATAATCTCTAAATTGCGCCAATTGTGAAAGGAATAAATTTTCTTGCCACATATATAACATGTACTTTATTTTAAAAGGTAAAAGTACAAACTTGGCGCTGCTAGAACTCAAAATATATTAAGTATATGTTATATAAAAGAAAAAAATGTAGTTTAATGTCTATTTTTAAATTAAGGACGTTTTCCGACTGCAGTTGTGCTCAACCTAATGTAAAAAAGAACAAATACAAATCAATGATCATGAAATAAAATTCTTTTCTTTTTAATAACTCTTATTTATATATATGTAATTATAATTATCTATGTACGCGCGTGTGTGTGTGTGTATGCGAGAGAGAGAGAGAGAGAGAGAGAGAGAGAGAGAGAGAGAGA
>NW_017279244.1:22157-46406 GCF_001594065.2 Cyphomyrmex costatus | reverse complement strand
AGAGAGAGAGAGAGAGAGAGAGAGAGAGGAATCATTCAGTGGTAAGTGCACCGCTGGACGTGAAGGAGAGGTTGTTCCTTTTCTCTTCAACTCATTGTTCTCTCTTGATCATTTCTGGACGACGTTTTCTCTATCTCACTCTTTGCGATCCTATATTTGCCGTAATATTGGGGATTTTAACAATATTACCACTTGCTCCCATTTTGTATTCGGAATCACCTTGTCCTTACTACTACTACTATTAGACGGCTCTATTTTCAAAATTGATACATTTTTTGGCGTTGCAAACACCAGTTTTCGATTTTAAATATATTCTGTAATGCTCAATTCTAAATTTAATGCAATTTATGTTGTAAATAATACTAGTAACATCTAGATTTTTTAAATATTCTATCTTTTTGAAATCAGCATTTAGCGTTTAAAAGGTGGAGTCATCTTATCGAGTATACCAGTCATTCATACACTGTTATTGCAATCAGGCATCATGCTGTAGGGAATCATCCCGTCTTTCCATGCAATCCCATGATTATGAGCTAAATCAATCAGCAAGCGCAATACTTTTCAGATTTTATGAAGAAGTTCCATGGCGCAAGCAGCATATAAAAATGTGTTTCCGTTGTATTCTCCCACATGTTGTCTTTCCTTCTCACGCGATTTAATTAAATAAACAATTAAATAAGTAATTATAATATATTGTAATGATTTTTTAATTATACCATTTAAGAATAAAGTGATTCGAATGCAATTTTAATAATACTTTTTAATATAATAGTCTGAAATAAGTAGCCGAGAACGCTTTCTTAATTATCGAGCAATTATTTAAACAATTAATGAAGGCATACCGAACACTTTATTAAAACACGTCATACACTATTATCAAGCAACTATTATTGTTGTTGGTTTCTTGATTGTAGGGAATTTGAAAAAACTTGTTCTATTTGGCGATATTAAAAAGCAGGAACATTTAAGTCTGGAAGTTACGTGACAAGTAGATGATGTTCCGACATAATTAAAATTTGAAATATCATATCATTTATTTTTTTGATATTTGCGTCGAAACTTTTTGATTTCCTGTTGTAGCATATCGGATATGGAACCTAGATATCAATTTATTCTATAAATACTGTATTTCTTATATTCAACTGCATAAATTCGTGTTGCTTAAAGTTCTCATAAATTGTTGCATTTAAGATTAGATAAATATATAAAAAAGAGAGAGCGAAGATGCTGAGTATGATTTTCTCTACATTTCCCATTTTAAGTTTCCTGAACTATTTATAATTTTGTTGACAAATAAATGAATTTATTCACCTAGTAATTTTTTCATTTTTCTCTGATAACGGTTATCGAATCATTCTTATTATACATTAAAAATAAATATATAACAACTAAATGTAATAAAATACAGTAATAACAAAATAAATATATAATAAATAAAATGAATAAATATACATTAACAAAATATAATATAATATACTAAAAATAAAAATAAATTATATTCTATATACGATGATATAATTAATTTAAGTCGACTAATCCGTCTGAATTCGTTCGATGTTATAAAAAAGAACAGTATTCTCTAATTTTTACAAAAAGAAGTGAAATCAATAAAAAAGGCTTTACAAAGGAAAAAGAGATACGCAAAGTACACATAAAGCGTATTAACTATACAAAAGAATGAGCTGTATACATTGCCAAGTATATCATTACACATATATAAAAATTTCGAAAATCGTATAAAAATCTATTCAGAATTCTATTTAAATAATAGATATATTGTCAGCGCAATTATCCAACAATTAGGTGCATTAAAGATTATCGTAATGTTTAGGAACAACCCGTTACGTGTGGAATTTACTAATTAATTACGTGATGCCATTATATAACTCTGTGACGTCACATTGTAAAAAATAAAATGTTAGTTTTAGCTCAAAAAGACGTTGATTAGACTTTTTAGACATTCAGAAATGTTAATTTTATCATTTGAATGCTCAAAAATATACTTTAACGTTTTTGAGTTATAATTATAACATTCTATTTTTTCAGAGTACCCATTCAATAAGGATCCATCAGATATTAAAAAAGCACAAATAATGCTTACAGCGCCATAAGCAGGAACATGGTACATACTTTTAAGATAGTACAAGAGCCATAATAACACTAAATACTTAATACTATCGTTCAATCGATTACAATACATTAACCTTCAATTTTCGCCACTGCACTGATAGAAAATTGTCTGCATATATATACAGTGCGTTACAACGCCTGAGGTTCGATTTTAAAAATCTATGATTTGTCCTTAGTTATTTTTACATTCATGACTGATACGTTGTTGCAACTGAGATTACGTCTATCGGCTATCAAAACACATTTTACTAACACTATGATATATTCACGATCGCTGATGAAACATGCTGTCGTATCAGTCGTGAATGTAAGAAAAACTGAGAACAAAACATAGACTTCTCAAATCAAACCCCAGGCATTAGTGCAACGCACGGTACGTGACCGCAGGCACACGCGAAAGAAACGAAAACAGGACTCAGTATAACGCAAAAATCGCTATCTTCCATCGATTCACAAAATGGACTGACGATTGTTTATGAAAATTGGATTATTCATACGATTTCATGTCAACTTAATCAAAAGTTTGAAAATCGTATGACAATTTTTCATAATCACGATTTAACGTTTCATCATTGCAACGTCGTTTCTAATTAAACTATTAATATTAACTTGGGCCAAACAAATAAAATCGCGACAACTTCATGAACTTTGTATACGCAACGCATATAAAAGCACAATGTCTAATTGCTCGCGTCTCAACACTGAAATGTCACTGTCGCAGTAACTGCAAAAGGGTTTTAGCGTCTTTTAGTACAATGTCGATCCAATTTCAAGAAAGTCATATAGCCTTTAATTTGCCGCATTGTATTACATTAAATCAAACGATGACGTAAATGCAAGGATTTATTACATTAAAATAATTTAAAAGAAAATAACAGTTAAAGCAGGAATTTTTCGTACTTTAAACGCTTTATCAACATTACAGGTTAAACCCTATAGGCGCAGAATGGTGGTACAATGACACATGAACATAATTAGTAGTTAAACTAAATTATTATAAATTATTTCTTATAATTAGTAGTAATTTATGTTTTTAAACACTGTGAGACTATTCAATATGGATGATATACATCTATTTATATAATACCTTTCCTCACCGCCAAAGTATTATTATAACATATAGTACGTGAAATTTTTGTATTACTGCAACTTGTATCCACAATACAGTAACAAAAACGTTTTAGCAATCAATGTTGTTAAAATATTTTTTAACGTTCGTATAATATTACAGTGAAATCAAATAAAACCTTGAATAATTATGTAGTATTACAACGACTAATCGTTGTTTATTATATCTAAATATAAATTATATCTAAATTATATCTAAATATAATTATCCATTAATAGTGCAAGAATAAATACTAATATAATTATCTAATATCATAAAATTTTAGAGAGTTTTTCCTTATATGATATAATTAAATTTCTAAAGTATACCTAATGTATCCTGATTTCACAATTTCGTTTGAAAATGGTTGATTTTTGTAACAGTTTGACATAATAATTTACAGATATTCTTTTACTAAATCTTCAAAAAAATATTGACTTCTTCGATAAAACGTTCGTAAAATGCTGTTCTTCTTGAAAAATTATTTGATAGTGTGTTCTAATTATATTTTTGATTATCTCTACGATTGTTAATCACGGTCAGTATGATATTGTTGATAAAATATGTGAACCTAAAAAATAAATAATTATTCCTATAGAGTGCATGGAATTGAAAACTTCGATATCGAGTAAAGGATCGATAAACTACGAAAAGTTTTGTAAGTATATCTATGCTCTTCTTGCTTCGTCTTGCATAAAGTCACAAAAGAGGCAAAAGTATTGTCAATTGTCATCGTAGTGCTTTAAAACACATTTATGCACTATTTATACAATTGCTTATTGTAGACATTGTTTAAAATTTTGGGCTGTTGCAGAAATGCAAGCATAGCGTCAGTACGGGTAGCCCGTCTCGCCGCCACCTACTGACTTTGTGATATTTGGTGCAGTTTTATTTCGATTTTTCAATTGGTGGTCGTAAGTTGATTGACAACGAATTAAGTACCTGCATTGGAAACCTTCACCCAAAGAAATTCTAGGCATTAAAAATGAAGGTCGGAATACTCAAGACAATACTACTTTAGGTCCATGAACAAAATGCAAAATATTTCCTTGCTTTTTTATGATTTTCTCCAAAACGTAGCAAAAGCGAGTATTATATATAGAACTTTTTCTCTTGATTTATCGATCCCCTACACACTCCATACGTAATGAATTTTAAATTTCAAACGCCCTATTTATTAATCGCCCTTTTGGAAATTATTGTGTACAATTATAGATCATAATATTATTAACATTTATATTTTAAATCTAACAGAACTGTACATATGAAAAGTGTTCCACTGCGTTTCTTGACGTTAACATAAAAAGTCGATAAAGTTGTAAAATGGATTATTTTAAATCTGAATTGTTAGAATATTTTATCATGGACAACATTACATTTTTTACATTATGGAATTTTACATTATTGACATTAGTTATTACACAACTTTTAACAAGATTGAATTTACTGTTATTGGATTAACTTTTACTTGATGACTACAATTTCAAGATGTGAATTATTTCCGGACATTACATTTATTAATATGCGACACCGAAATTTTATAATTTATTTTTATTTTTGTTACATTGAAGATGACCCGATCGGAGTCGAAACGTTTGATATAAGTTATTTCGATCTACTTTTACTTGATGACTACAATTTCAAGATGTGAATTATTTCCGGACATTACATTTATTAATATACGACACCGAAATTTTATAATTTATTTTTAATTTTGTTACATTGAAGATGACCCGATCGGAGTCAAAACGTCTGTATTAAATTTTAAATTTTATATTATACTTATATTATACTTAATTTGAAACATTTTTCTTTCGCTTAGTATTTGGCTCATTGCCCTTATTATTACTCCTATTGTTTTATACTTATTGTGCCTTATTTTATATTATTTTACCATAATTTTTTTAAGATTGATATAAGTTATTTCGAATAAACAAATCTTGGACATCTTTAAAATTTTTTGAACGAAACTGTGAGTTACAGATTTTTAAATCATTTATAGAACTGCTTCTGTCGAGATCTGATAGCCCAGACTTTAATACAAACGGAAAGTTAACATATTTATATAATATTTCATATCGAAACCTAATATTTCATATCGAAACGTAAAAACAAAAACGATCAAGTGGGAAAGAATTGGAAAAATAATATTATAATTTTAAAGTAAATACCTTGAAACGATGTTGTCCTTTATCTGTGTGTCCCTAATCTGTATGATAAATCATATCATTTTATATGGAAACTCTCTTCACATTCATTATATTCGTAATACCATTAATAAATTAAATAAATTCGCATTTTGTGCTTTTTTAGTATTCACAGAAATCTATAAAGTTACCATAGGAATTACTGTTTGTTATAATTTCATTTAAGTGAACAGGACTAATTATCAGGTAATTTTTTTTATTCTTATTATTCAATGAAGTATCCACCTAAACGTATCTCAAATAATCAGGCTGTTCGTTTTTATGAATTCTCTCATGAACATGCATATCACCTTTATCAGTAAATTCTTTACTACACGTTCCGCGTTTGTACCATTTACCATCAGTATATACGTTCTGATTAGATTTGTGTAGTTCATCGTTGCAATTACTCACTCTCATGTGGCGATTAAGATCACTTTTATATCTACAAAGTAACCGTTGCAATATTTATTATTTTTTACCAATTAATCTAAGCACAGAGATTGGAGAACGAAGCAATTACTGTAACTCTTATTATTCAATTAAATACACATTTAAATCTTATTTTACAAAAATACGCTTTCATAAGAATTTTCAACATTATTTATTCCTTCATATTTATGGAAATCCGGTTTATTCTTAAACTCTTTATTAAACGTTTCGCATTTGTGTGACATACCTATACCATAATGGTCCTTATTATGCTTATACCCTTTCATCACTAGGATGCTGTGCATTCACGTGCCTAGTTAGGTTACCTTTGTGCCTATAAAACAACCGTTGCATTATTTATTATTATTTATCAATTTATTTATGCATTTATATTGAAGAACCAAACAATTAATTTATAATAACTATTGTTACTCATTTGAATACACACTTACTTATATGCATTCCCACAAGTTTCGCATTTAAAATTTCTTTCATCGTTATGTATTACTTCATGTTGAACTAAATCCGATTTATACTTAAACTCTTTATTACACTTTTCGCATGTGTGTGTCAGCCCTACATTATATAGGTCCTCAAATTCCTTGTACATATCATCATTTTTATGCTGTGCAACCACGTGTTTATATAGGTTTGATTTTTGACTGTAAATGATCGTTAGAATATTTATTATTTTCTACCAATTAATTTAATCATTGATACTCAAGTGCTACGTAATTACAGTAACATACGTTCTTCACTTATATTCTCACCTAAAGCTTTTCCCACAATATATGCATTCCAAACATTTTTCTCCGGTATGAGTTGTTTTATGTATATCTAATAACGATTTAAACCAAAACCCGTTACCACATGTTTCGCATACGTATGGTCTAATTAAATAATCTATGTCACTTTTATTCTGATTCGAAGTGGTCGGAGTGTTCAAGCGATAATCTGAATATTAAGAAAAGTTGTGTCAATAATAAAAACGGTAATACGGATCTCATAATATTTAAAATATCCTATTCATCGAAAACAATGCATTATTTTCAAAAATAAGCAATCTTTGAAATATAATATAATAATTTTGTCAAATATTATCGTACCGGCATGATTAAGAAAGCATTTTACGTCATGATATCTTTTTACACTGAGAAAAAGTGCTGTTGATATTTCATGAAGTTACAATACCGTAAATAATGATGCAACAAAACTTAAAATTTTAAACGTAATTTTTGATGTTGCACGGCGCAAAATAAAAATTATGCACAAATAGGGTTCACAGCTTCCGAAACATTGAATCGTCTTTCATACATTATTTGCTTTTTCTTCGACTTCCGTACAACCTTTTCACAGGTTCTTTCAACGTTGAAGTGAAAAAGTTCATTTTACGTCAACGTCGAATAACTCAGGGAAAGAACAGTGTTCAGAACTCGAAAGAGAGGCAATTTATAGTCCAAGATTTACTTTTTGAATGCTGAATACCGCATCAGTGCATAATTTTTAATTCGCGTTGGGGAACTTCGCATGTTTCGTTAACAACTTTGAAATCTGTTGCACCACACTTTATATCTATGTAATTTTATTAAATATTAGTAATATCGTTTTTGAAAAAACCGGTCTGAAAAAAACAGGTTTAAAACTTTATAAAGTGCATTAGTAAAAATTTCGACGGTATGATTATTGACAAAGTTATTTTACATCGAAGTTTGCCCATTTTTGCATAACAAATCATGTAATGCTTTAATTTTGTTGAGCAATTTTTAATGCACAAAGATTATTATTAATAAAGGTATGAATGTTTATTAGGAGAACTATATAAGTCCTTACCGCACTGTTGGTTTTCATATTCTATTTTGTCGTTATTTGTTTCTTTATTTTGGTTCACCTTCTTAGTATCACTACTCGGATACGTCCAGAACATATTTTTCAATTTACTTTACTATATCGTTCCGTTATATAATATTAATATCGTAGTTTATACGTTCTGAATGTATGTAGGTACTTTTACTTTTGTACTTTTCCACCTAAAATTATAAAAAATGTAAAAATTTGATAATATAAAATTTTAATAAACTGACAACAATCATTAAAAGTTTTAAGGTAGATATAGAAAGCTGTGTCGAAGTTAGAATATGTTGTAAAATAAGAGAAATTTATAATTAGAATAACACCTTTGACGTTGGATAATTATTAGATTTTTTGATGATATAATTACTTTTATGCACTGGTTACTGTTTAAACGTATAGATCAAGAACTAAGAATATTGTTGAATTTCAAATAATTTGTTGACATATAAGCATGTCGAGATCTTGGGAACGACTAATCTAAGGTCTTCATGTGTGTACCTTTTATATATGTACATATAAAAGCGTATATTTACATATGATGTACATATTGGGCATTCTTATGAGACACGACGAAATCGTTTGAAACATTATATAACAAATACGTTCCGATCAACGAATCGTGCAACAAACTCATCTGTAAACTCATTTTGATGATAAAACCCTATTTAAAAAAAATAATTGCTATTATTCAAAATTTCCTTATTCGCGAAAATATTCCGATATATGACTTCACTGTACGTGAAGAATATATTTTATACTTATTGGCTAATCTAATAATATACATTATACTTAATATGTTATACTTTAATTTAATAATAATAAACTTGATACATATATTTTATAGAAAAATGACAATCTAGACTTATGGAAGATCTTTATACGAAGAGATATTGCAAATTTTCGAAATAAAACGACTTCAAACCGTTGTTAAAACAAATTGACGTTGTAATATATCTCAACAAATTACCTTTTTAAAAAAGGTAATATTAGCGCCAAGTGTGCATGTTTGCCTCCCAAAAAAAAAATAACTATATATGTTATTATAGTATGCAAAGAATGAAACAAAGTTTCTAAAATTGCGCCAATTGTGAAAGGAATATATTTTCTTGCCACATATAGAATATGTACTTTATTTCAAAAGGTAAAGGTACAAACTTGGTGATGTTAGATTTCAAAATAACAGCATGTTACACAAAAGTATTAAATGTAGTTTAACGTCTATTTTTAAATTAAGGACGTTCTCCGACTGCAGTTGTGCTCAACTTAAAATAAAATAAAACAAATACAATGAATGATCACGAAATGAAATTCCTTTTTTTAAATTACTCTCATTTATATATCTAATTATAATTATTTAAATGTGTGTGTTTATGCGACAGAGAGAAAGAGAGAGAGAGAGAGAGAGGAATTATTTAGGGGGAAGTGCACCGCTGGACGTGATGGAGAGGTTGTTTCTTTTCTCTTCAACTCATTATTCTCTCTTGTCCATTTCTGGACGACGTTTTCTCTATCTCAATATTTGCGATCCTATATTTGCCATAACATTGGGGATTTTAACGATATTACCACTTGCTCCCGTTTTGTATTCGGAATCACCTTGACCTTACTACTACTACTATTAGACGGCTCTATTTTCAAAATTGATACATTTTTTGGCGTTACAAACACCAGTTTTCGATTTTAAATATATTTTGTAACACTCAATTCTAAATCTAATGCATATTATATCGTATATTACTAGTAACATCTAGTTTTTTTAAGGATTCTATCTTTTTGTAATAAGCATTTAGCGTTTAAAAGGTGGAGTCATCTTACCGAGTATACCAGTCATTCATACATTGTTATTGCAATCAGGCATCATGCTGTACGGAACCACCCAGTGTTTCCATGCAAACCCATGATTATTAGCACTCACAAGTATGATTATTAACACTCAGTCAGGAAGCGCAATACTTCTCGGATATTGTGAAGATGTTCCTTGGTGCATGAAGCATGTAAATATGTGCTGCCGTTGTATTCTCCCACAGGTTGTCTTTCCTTCTCACGCGATTTAATTAAATAAACAATTAAATAAGTAATTATAATATATTGTAATGATTTTTTAATTATACCATTTAAGAATAAAGTGATTCGAATGCAATTTTAATAATACTTTTTAATATAATAGTCTGAAATAAGTAGTCGAGAATGCTTTCTTAATTATCGAGCAATTATTTAAACAATTAATAAACGCATACCAAACACTTTATTAAAACACGTCATACACTATTATCAAGCAACTATTATTGTTGTAGGTTTCTTGATTGTAGGGAAAGGGAAAAAACTTGTTCTATTTGGCGATATGGAAAAGCAGGAACATTTAAGTCTCGAAGTTACGTGACAAGTAAATGATGTTCCGACATAATTGATACTTTGAAATATCGTATCATTTATCCCTTTGATATTTGCGTCGAAACTTTTAGATTCCCTGTTGTAGCGTATCGGATATAGAACCTAGATATCAATTTATTCTATAAAAACTGTATTTCTTATATTCAACTGCATAAATTCGTGTTGCTTAAAGTTCTCATAAATTATTGCATTTAAGATAAGATAAATATACAACTTGGAAAAAGAGAGAGCGAAGTTGCTGTGTATGATTTTGTCTGCATTTCCCATTTTAAGTTTCCTAAACTATTTATAATTTTGTTGATAAATAAGTGAATTTATTCACCTAGTAATTTTTTCATTTTTCTCTAATAACGGTTATCGAATCATTCTTATTACACATTAAAGATAAGTATATAACAACTAAATATATTAGAATACAGTAATAACAAAATAAATATATAATAAATAAAAGGAATAAATATACATTAACAAAATATAATATAATATACTAAAAGTAAAAATACATTATATCCTATATACGACGACGATATAATTAATTTAAGTCGTCTGTCTGAATTCGTTCGATGTTATAAAAGAAAACAGTATCCTCTGATTTTTACAAAAAGAAATGAAATCAATAAAAAAGACTTTAAAAAGGTAAAAGAGATACGCCAGGTTGACATAAAGTGTATTAACTATACAAAAAGCATGAACTCTATACATTGCCAAGTATATTATTATACATATATAAAGATTTCGAAAACCCTATAAAATCTATTAAAACTTCTTTTTATAAAATAAATATATTGTCAGCGCAAATATCCAGCAATTAGATGCATT
The DNA here is from genome assembly GCF_001594065.2 of Cyphomyrmex costatus. Taxonomy (NCBI): domain Eukaryota; kingdom Metazoa; phylum Arthropoda; class Insecta; order Hymenoptera; family Formicidae; genus Cyphomyrmex; species Cyphomyrmex costatus. The sequence goes on along the minus strand of NW_017279244.1, from coordinate 35,489 downwards.
AAACGTTATCGTAATGTTTTGGAGCAACCCGTTACGTGGAATTTACTAACATTAATTACGTGATGCCGTCATATACCTCTGTAACGTTACTTTGTAAAAAATAAAATGTTAATTTTAACTCAAAAAGACGTTGAGTGGATTTTTTATACATACATGCAAAAATGTTAACATTAACACAAAAATGTTAATTTTTACATTTACATAACTCAGAAAATATACTCAATGTCTTTGAGTTAAAATTAACATTCTATTTTTTACCGAGTACCCTTTCAATAAGGATCCATTAGATATTAAAAATGCACAAATAATTCTTACAGCGCCATAAACACGAATACGATACATAATTTTAAGATAGTACAATAGCCATAATATCACTAAATACTTAATTATTTCGTTGATTCGATTATAATACATTCAATTTCAATTTCCGCCACTGATAGAAAAATATTGTGAGCACATATATATGTATATATTATATATATATATATATATACAGTGTGTTGCAATGCCTAGGGTTTGATTTTAGAAGTCTATGCTTTGTTCTTAGTTATTTTTACACTTACACTATTGATACGATGTTACATTAGCGATCATGAATATATCGTATAAGTGTTAGTGAATTGTGTTTTAACAGCCGACCGATGTATCAGAAGAATTTCTGAAATATTCAAAACTTAAATGGAAGAAGTCGGAGATCGAAGCCTTTAATATATTAGGTAAGATTAGTTTTTAAGAAATATAATTGCTTTTACATTCGTAGAAATTATACCGATCAAAACTGAGGTTACGCCGATCGGCTAACAAAACACAATTTACTAACACTAAGATATGTATATTCATGATCGCTGATGTAACATTCTGTCGTATCTGTTGTGAATGTAAAAAAAACTGAGAACGAAACATAGACTTCTCAAATCAAACCCCAGGCATTCGTGCAGAGGACGGTGCGTGAGCGTAGGCACACGCGAAAGGAACGAAATCAGAACTCAGTTTAACGCAATTTATCGCTATCTTCCATCGATACACAAAATGGTCTGACGATTGTTTATGAAAATTGGATCCTTCACACGATTTCATCTCAACTGAATCAAAAGTTTGAAAATCGTGTGACAATTTTTCATAATCACAGTTTAACGTTTCATCATTGCAATCTCGTTTCTAATTAAAACATCGAAGTTAACTTGGGTCATTCAAATAAAATCGCGACAACTTCAGGAACTTTGTATATACGCGACGTATATAAAAGAATAATGTCTAATTGCTTGCGTCTCAACAATGAAATGTCACTGTCGCGGTAACTGCAAAAGTGTTATAGCGTCTTTTAGTACAATGCATTGATTTAATTTCAAGAAAGTCCTTTAATAAATAACCTTTAATTCGCCGCATTGTGTTACATTAATCAAATTATGACGTAAATGCAAGGATTCATTACGCTAAAATAATTTAAAAGAAAATAACAGTTCGTGCAGGAACATTTCGTACTTTAAACGCTTTATCAACATTACAAGTCAATCCCTACAGGCGCAGAATAGTGGTACAATGACACGTAAACATAGTTAACAGTTAAACTAAATTATTATAAATTATTTCTTATAATTAATAATAACTTATGTTTTTAAAAAATGTGAGACTATTTAATGGATGTTATACATACATTTATATAATATGATAATATCAAAAACGTTTTAGCAATTAATGTTGTTAAAATATTTTTTAACGTTCGTATAATATTATAGTAAAATCAAATAAAACCCGGAATAATGACGTTGTATTACGGAGTTTAGACATATAATCATTCATTAATAGTGCAAGAATAAATATTATTATAATTAATATCATTAAATTTTAGTGAGTTTTTCCTAATATGATACAATTATATTTCTAAAGTATGCCTAATGTATCCTGACTTCATTATACCGTTTGAAAATGGTTGATTTTTATGACAGGTTGAGATGATAACTTACAGATATCCTTATACTAAATCTTCAAAAAAATATTGACTTCTTCGATAAAGCGTTTATAAAATGCCGTTCTTCTTTAAAAATTATTTGATAGTGTCTTCTATATAAAAAAAGAGGTATAAAAGAACAATCGACATCGATTTGATTTCGTCTAAAGCATTAACGGTTACTTATGTTAATATGAAATAATATGTGCTTATAGGGATGATATATTATATAACAATATGCATTAGAGTTAACTCGTATAAAAATAATAACCACTGGAAATGAACCTATTTAACTATATCTCGTAAAATATTACATCCATATTCTCCACTTTTTTAGTCGTTGTTTGTTCATTACTCTTATTTAGAGTAAGCATAATAGTATTTGAGATCATCTATACCATTGACAATCGCGTCAGTATGATGTCACAGTTAAAATGTGTGAACCTAAAAAATAAATAATTATTCCTATAGAGCGCATGGAACTTAAATGTTAAACTTCAGTAACGAATGAAGGATCGATAAACTATGAAAAGTTTTGTAAGTATATTCTCGTTCTTGCATCGTTTTGCATAAAGTCACAAATGAGGCAAAACTATAGTCAGTTGTCATTGCAATATTTAAAACACATTTATTCACGATTTATACCATACATTTGCTTATTGTAGACATTGTTTAAAATTTTTGGCTGTTGAAGAAATGCAAGCATAGCGTCAGTACGGACAGCCCATCTCACCTCCAGATAATAACTTTGTGACATTTGGTGAACTGCAGTTTTAATACAATTTTTCAATTGTCGGAAGTTGATTAACAATGAATAAACATAGAAACCTTCACTGAAAGAAATCCTAAGCATCAGAAATGATGGTTTGGAATACCCAAAACGATAATCTTTCAGATCCAGGAACAGAATGAAAATATTTCCTTGCTTTTTATGATTTTTTCCAAAGCGTAGCAAAAACGAATATTATATATATTTATAGAATTTTTCTCTTAATTTATCGATCCCCTATACACTCCAGACATTTTGATATTTAAATTAGAAACGCCCTATTTATTAATCGTCCTAAGATATATTATTGTACAATTATAGATTATAGCATTATTATCATTTAAAAACAATAATTAATGTCACGCTCGAACAATTTAAAAAAAAAGAACAACAATAAGTGAACGACCCTTACGAGCAAAACAATTAGATCTTAATAATTAAAGTATTATAATATTTAAATTTAATATAATCTTACATAAAACATCATACATGAAATTTCAAACGTTTCGGCTACACAAAGCCTTCATCAGTGAATTACAATAAATTATTAACAATTTAAATGGAACCCTAATTTTCGATAACAGTTAAATAATGTATAACCTTCTCTATTGGTGTCCTTCTACTTTTCAATCCACAATAGTCTCAACATCAATATAGTCATATTAAAATCCAAGTGTTAGAATTTGATCGTTTAAATGCGAGAAATTCAATTATGTCAAAATATTGTCCATTATTTTAAAAGCTTCCAAATTAAAAAGAAGAAAAGCAACGTCAATTAACATGTTGAAATATCTCACGACAACAATGTAAATTATCATTTAAATTTTAAATCTTACAGGACCGTACATGGAAGAAAAACCAACAAGAAATTGCCTTCAACGATCAAACTATATCAGGTGCTATTATCCTAGTCAGAAATAGTTTCTCAAAAAGATGTCGAAAATAAAAATGGAAAATTTTCGAAATTTCTATTGATTTCGACAGATTTTTACTCCAAATTGAATTAATTTTTCTGTTAGAAATAAAATCTTGTATTGATCTTTTAAAACGATATTAGAAACTTCTATGACAGAACAACATTGGAATTTCATTGATTTAAGAAGCGACGTCCTTCAAGATAGAGAGAGAGAGAGAGAGAGACTTTTTCAGCTATTATGAAAAACATACGTTCCAATATTTGTATAATAGAATTTGAAAAATTAAAAATGTTATGAAACTATTTAGTATATAGCTACTTTGATGCCTATTTCTACTAATGTAGATAAATGTTAAACTCAATTTAACTTACTCTTCTTATAGTTTTAAGAATTAGAAAAAGATGAAATGCAGTTGAATCGATAATACCAATGATAAATTAAATAAATTTTCATTTTGTGCTTTGTTAGTATTTAGAGAAGTCTAAAAAGTTACCGTAGCTGCAATATTTACTATTTGTTATAACTTCATTTAAATGAATAGGACGAAATATCAAGTAATTTTTTTAATTCTTATTATTCAACAACCCAGTCAGAAATGACAATGGAATCGATGTCGAATCAATGCCAATTCGACGACGATTTTACATTGATTTCGACGTCGAATCGACATCAATTCGATGTCGATTTCATTGTCATTTCTCACTGGGAAAGTGCACACTTAAAAATCTCTGATACTAATCAGGCTGATCCTATTTATGAAATTATCTCATGAACGTACATATCACCTTTATCCGTAAACTCTTTACTACACATTCCACGTTTGTACCATTTACCATCAGTTTATAGATTCTCATTAGTTTTGTATCGTTCATCATTGCAATGATTTGCATCCACATGGCTATTTAGACTTTCTTATTGACTGCAAAATGACCGTAGCAATAATTATTATTTTTTACCAATTAATTTAAGCATAGAGATTGAAGAACGAAGCAATTACTCTAACCTTCATTATTCTATTAAATAAACATTTAAATCTTATTTTACAAAAATACGCTTTCATAAGAATTTTCAACATTATTTATTCCTTCATGTTTATGGAAATCCGATTTATTCTTAAACTCTTTATTAAACGTTTCGCATTTGTTGGACATAACGACTCCTTTTATCTCCTTATGTGGAGCATAGGACGTCTATAGACCTCTTTTGTCCGAGGCCTATATTCGTTTCTCGAATCAGATTGTTTTTCGGATTTGTGGGTGATTGGTCCACAGAATCCTACCTCAGTCAGATATTAGAGACAAATATCTACTGATATGTATACTGATGTATAGGACCTACAGTTTAACGCCGAATCCGAACGGCGCTGATGATCATAGATCTTTTGATCACCAGGTGGAGCCATTTTTTGGCTCATTAAACACGAAAAATCATCGCGTTTGGGCGCACGTGGGATTGAACTCGGGTCTACAAATCGCGAGTCAATCGCACAGAGCGGTGAGCCACTCGACGCCATTTGTGTGACATACCTATATCATAATGGTCCTTATTATGCTTATACCCTTTCATCACTGCGATGCTGTGCATTCACGTGCTTAGTTAGGCTTCTTTTATACCTATAAAACAACCGTTGCAACATTTATTATTATTTATCAATTTATTTATGCATTTATATTGAAGAACCAAACAATTAATTTATAATAACTATTGTTACTAATTTAAATACACACTTATATTTATTCCCACAAGTTTCGCATTTAAAATTTCTTTCATCGTTATGCATTATTTCATGATTAACTAAATCCGATCTATACTTAAACTCTTTATCACACTTTGCGCATGTGTGTGTCATCCCTACATTATATAGGTGTTTATTGTTCTGGTAACGTTTATCATTTTTATGCTGTGCAAGAACGTGCACACCTAAGCTTGTTTTTTGGCTGTAAATGATCGTTAGAATATTTATTATTTTCTACCAGTTAATTTAATCATTGATACTCAAGTGCTACGTAATTACCGTAACTTACGTTCTTCACTTGACTATATTCTCACCTAAAACTTTTACTACACAATCCACATTTAAAAGGCTTTTTGCCGGTATGAATTGTTTTATGTCTAACCAATAAGGATTCAAACTTAAACTTTTTACCACATGTTTCGCATATGTGTGGCCTAACTGCATTATCTATGTCTCTCTTATTCTGATTCGAAGTTGTCGGGGTGTTCGAGCGATTATCTGAATATAAAGAAAGTTCGTGTCATTAATAAAAACGGTAATACGGATCTCATAATATTTAATATATCCTATTTATCGAAATTAATGCATTATTTGCAAAAATGAGCAATCATTGAAATATAATAATTTCGTCAAACGTTATCGTTCCGGCTTGATTAGAAACGCATTTACGTCATAATATCTTTTTAAACTGAGAAAAAAATGCTGTTGATATTTCATGAAGTTACAATATCGTAAATAATGATGGAACGAAACTTAAAATTTTATACGTAATTTTTGACGGCGCAAAATAAAAATTATGTACAAATAGGGTTCACAGCTTCCGAAACATTGAATTGTCTTTCATACATTATTTGCTTTTTCTTCTGTACGACCTTTTCACAGGTTCATTCAACGTTGAAGTGAAAAAGTTCATTTTACGTCAACGTCGAATAACTCAGGGAAAGAACAGTGTTCAGAACTCGAAAGAGAGGCAATTTAAAGGCGAAATTATTTTTTGAATCCTGAATACAGCATCAGTGCATAATTTTTAATTCGCGATGGGGAACTTCGCATGTTTCGTTAACAACTTTGAAATGTGTTGTACCACACTTTATATCTACGTAATTTTATAAAATATTAGTAATATCGTTTTTGAAAAAACCGGTCTGAAAAAAACAGGTTTAAAGCTTTAAAGTGCATTAGTAAAAATTTCGACGGTATGATTATTGACAAAGTTATTTTACATCGAAGTTTGCCCATTTTTGCATAACAAATCATGTAATGCTTTAATTTTGTTGAGCAATTTTTAATGCACAAAGGTTATTATTAATAAGGGTATGAATGTTTATTAGGAGAACTATATATATAAGTCCTTACCGCACTGTTGGTTTTCATATTCTATTTTGTCGTTATTTGTTTCTTTATTTTGGTTCACCTTCTTAGTATCACTTCTCGGATACGTCCTGAACATATTTTTCAATTTACTTTACTGTATCGTTCCGTTATATAATATTAATATCGTAGTTTATACGTTCTGAATGTATGTAGGTACTTTTTCTTTTGTACTTTTCCACCTAAAATTACAAAAAATGTAAAAATTTGATAATATAAAATTTTAATAAACTGACAACAATCACTAAAAGTTTTAAGGAAGTTACAGAAAGCTATGTCAAAGTTAGAATTTGTTATAAAATAAGAGAAATTTATAATTAGAATGACACCTTTGACGTTGGATAATTGTTAGATTCTTTGATGATATAATTACTTTTATGCACTGGTTAATACTGTTTAAATCGAGGAATACGTATATATCGAGGATTTAGAGTACGGTTGAATTTCAAATAATTTGTTGACTTATAAGCATGTCGAGATCTTGGGAACGACTAATCCAAGGTCTTCATGTGTGTACATTTCATATGTGTACATATACGAACGTGTATGTAGTACATATGTAAATGAGGCATTCTTATGAGACACGAAATCGTTTCAATTTCATAAAGAATGTTCTTTAGGAAAATTAAACTCGTATTGTCAAAAGTTAAACATTATATAACAAATGCCTTCCGATCAACGCATCGTACAACAAGCTCATCTGTAAACTCATTTTGATGGTTAGAACCTATTTCAATAAATAATACTGCTATTACTCAAAATTTCCTTATTTGCGAAAATTTTCCGGTATATGACTCCACTGTACATGAAGAATATATTTTATTCTTATGATTGATCGAATAATATTCATTATACTTAATATGTTATACCTTAGTATAATAATAATAATATACATATATAAACTTGTTACATATATTTTTTAGATAAGTTAAAATCCAGATTCATATGTGATCATTATATGAAAAAATACTGCAAATTCTCGAAATAAAACAACTTCAAACTGTTGTTAAAACAATACCAAAAAAAAGCCTGACAAAAAAAATAATTTCATACGTTATTACAGTATACAAAATATGAAACAAAATTCCAAATTTGCGCCAATTGTGAAAGGAATGTATTTTCTTGCCACATATAGAACATGTACTTTATTTCAAAAAGGTAAAGGTACAAACTTGGTGATGCTAGATCTCAAAATATAATAAGAGTTTGTTACACAAAAGAAATTACTGTAGTTTATTGTCCATTTTTAAATTAAGGACGTTCTCCGACTGCAGTTGTTCTCAACCTAACGTGAAATAAAACAAATACAAATCAATGATCATGAAATGAAATTCTTTTATTTAAAATACTCTTATTTATATATCTAATTATAATTATCAAAATGTGTGTGTGTGTGTGTGTGTGTGCGTGCGCGCGCGCGAGAGAGAGAGAGAGAGAGAGAGAGAGGAATCATTTAGGAAGAATTGCACCGCTGGACGTGAAGGAGAGGTTGTTTCTTTTCTCTTCAACTTATTATTCTCTCTTGTCCATTGCTGGACACCGTTTTCTCTATCTCTCCCTTTGCGATCCTATATTTGCCATATTATTGGCGCTTTTAACGATATAACCACTTGCTCCCGTTTTGTATTCGGAACCACGTTGTCTTTATTTATCGCATGCGATCTTTTTAAATATATAAGTAATCATAATATTTATCTAACAAAATTTTTTAATGCGATTAGTAATAGAAAGTTACGAATATAATTATAATAATATTTTTAGTAATACAAATAGCCAAGCACACTTTCTTATCGATTATATAATACAAATATTGTATATACTGAATATACTTATTGAATCGTACTACTACCATTAGACGGCTTTATTTTCAAAATTAATACTTTTTTTGGCGTTGCAAACACCAGTTTTCTATTTTAAATATATTCTGTAACGCACAATTCTAAATCTAATGCAGTTTACGTCGCATAATACTAGTAACATCTAGATTTCTTAAAGATTCTATATTTTTTAATCAACATTTAGGGTTTAAAAGGTGGAGTTATCTTATCGAGTGTATACCAGTCATACAGACACTGTTATTGCAATCAGGCATCATGCTGTATGGAACCATCTCGCCTTTCCATGCAATCCCATGATTATGAGCACTCAGTCAGGAAGCGCAATACTTTTCGGATATTGTGAAGATGTTCCATGGAGCATGAAGCATGTAAATATGTGATGCCGTTGTATTCTCCTACATGTTGTCTTTAATTCTCACGCGATATAATTAAATAAATAATTATGATATATTGTAATGAGTTTTTAATGACATACTGTAAATGATTTTTTAATGATGCCATTTAAGAATAAAGTGATTCAAATGCAATATTTTAATAATACTTTTTAATATAATGGCCTAAAATGAGTAGTCGAGAACGCTTTCTTAAATATCGAGCAATTATTTTAACAATTATTGAACAGATATCAATCACTTTATTAAAATACGTCACACTATTATCAAACTACTATTATTGTTGTTGGATTGTTGATTGTAGGAAAAGGGAAAAAACTTATTCTATTTGGCGATATGGAAAAACAAGAACATTTAAGTCTCGAAGTTACGTGACAAGTAGCTAGGGATGTTCCGATATAATTGATATTTTGAAATTTCCTATCATTTATCCTTTCGATATTTTCATCGAAACTTTTAGTTTCCCTATGTAGCATATCGAACATAGAACCTAGATATCAGTTGATTCTATAAAAACTGTATTTCTAATATTCAACTGCATAAATTCGTGTTGCTTGAAATCCTCATAAATTGTTACATTTAAAATGAGAGAAATATACAACTTGCAAAGAAAGAGAGAGAGCGAAGATGCTGAGTCTGATTTTGTCTCTCCCTTTCCCATTTGTAAGTTTCCTAAGCTATTTATAATTTTGTTGATAAATAAGTGAATTTATTCACCTAGTAATTTTTTCATTTTTCTTTAATAACTGTTATCGAATCATTTTCATTACACATTATAATCAATCAATCAATCTATTTATTTAATTCGTTAAAGCATAATGCTTGTACAAATGAGATCGGTATATACACATGTGTTTACATTTTGTGTTGGTAGTGGTATGCCATTACAATGCATTCGGTAATTCAACAATCTCTGCGAGAATGTCATAAACATTGGTCATAAATCTAAATAGTTTCTTTATATCATCGATGGACTGAGCTCTTAGAATATTTAAAGCTGATGCGCGTATTTCATCAGAGTCTCTAATGTTCGCGAAAGTTTGTTCTCTTGCCTTATAAAAGGCTGGGCATTCTGTAATTACATGGTACAAATTCTCTTTTCTAAATTGCGAACAAGCCCTACAATTTTCCATTGGCTTTAATATTAAGTATTTATCTTTTAGGCTTATTCTACAGTATTTCGATCCAACTAGCCTGCATTGCGATATAAATCTTAACAAATAAATTGGTATTCTAAGATCAAGATAATTAACGTTAAGGTTTTCTTCAGCTATTACGGCGTAGAGCTCTAGGCTACTTGTTTGCAAAGCTCTTTTCCTGTCCTCGTTTATCGAGTTTTTTAAATAATCTTCGACTATTTCTTTGTATCTATTTTTTAAAAATGTATTATCTACCAGAAATTGCCCTGAAGGGTCCTGTTGAACCAATAGCTGTTTTAATTGTAATGCTCAATTGTATTTTGGAGGTAATTCTTTGTTGTCTGACATTTGTATTAATCTGTTAAGGCATATCTTAGGGAGTCTTTCCGAATCCATGTCCTTTATTTTTATTAACCATTTTACTGCTCTTTGAATAACCCTACACGATAAAGGAGGGAGCTGAGCCTCCATCCTCACGGCAGAGTGCGGGCATGATTTAACCAGACCGAGCATTCTTTTAATAAATATTGTTTGTAATAAATATGTAATAAATAAAATGATTAATATTAACACAAAAATGTTAATTTTAACATTTGCATGTTTCAGAAAATATACTCAACGTCTTAAAATTAACATTCTATTTTTTTTACAGAATACCCTTCAATAAGGATCCATCAGATATTAAAAAGTACTAATAATGCTCATAGCGAACTCTGCGTAGTTGGCACCCCTAAATGAGAATTTTGACAAAATAAACATTGCGTTCATTTGTCACTATTTGTCAACAATTGTCCACAAAAAAATTGTTTAAACATCCTCCAAAAAAAATTATAAACTAAAAAACATTGTACCACCCTCGTGTGAATATTCTTCCTAATTGTAATATACCTATACGGGAATCGTATATTGTCCACAATTAATTTAATTCTTTCGTTGATTCGATTACAATATATTCAATTTCAATTTCCGCCACTGACAGAAAATTGTTGTCAGCACATATACATATATACAATGCGTTGGAATACCTATAGTGTTCGATTTTAGAAGTCTATGTTTTGAACTTTTTACATTTATCGTCAGCCGACCGACGAAACCTCAGTTTTGATCAGAGAAATATCTGAAATATTCAAAACTTAAATGAAAGGAGTCGGAGATCGAAGCCTTTAATATATTAGGTAAGATGTAATTTTGAAGAAATATAATTGCTTCTACATTCGTAGAAATTATACGGATCAAAACTGAGATTACGTCGATCGGCTATCAAAACACAATTTACTAACACTAAGATATGTATATTCATGATCGCTGATGTAACATTCTGTCGTATCTGTTGTGAATGTAAAAAAAACTGAGAACGAACCATAGACTTCTCAAATCAAACCCCAGGCATTCGTGCAAAAAACGGTACGTGACCGCAGGCACACGCGGAAGAAACGAAAACAGAACTCAGTTAACGCAATTTATCGCTATCTTCCATCGATTCACAAAATGGACTGACGATTGTTTATGAAAATTGGATCCTTCACACGATTTCATTTCAACTTAATCAAAAGTTCGAAAATCGTGTAACAATTTTTCATAATGACGGTCTAACGTTTCATCATCGCAATCTCGTTTCTAATTAAAATATTAATGTTAACTTGGGTCATACAAATAAAATCGCGACAAATTCATGAACTTTGTATACGCAACGCATATAAAAGCACAATGTCTAATTGCTCGCGTCTCAACACTGAAATGTCACTGTCGCAGTAACTACAAAAGTGTTATAGCGTCTTTTAGTACAATTCATCGATTCAATTTCAAGAAAGTCATATAAACTTTAATTCGCCGCATTGTGTTACATAAATCAAATTATGACGTAAATGCAAGGATTCATTACGCTAAAATAATTTAAAAGAATATAACAGTTCGAGGAGGAATATTTCGTACTTTAAACGCTTTATCAATATTACAAGTCAATCCCTATAGACGCAGAATAGTGGTACAATGACACATAAACATAATTAACAGTTAAATTTAATTATTATAAATTATTTCTTATAGTTAATAATAATTTATGTTTTTAAAAATTGTGAGACTATTTAATGGATGATAGATATCCATTTATATAATACCTTTCCTCATCGCCAAAGTACTTTTATAACATTTATTACCAACGTAAAATTTGTTTATTACTGCAACTTGTATCCACGATACAGTAACAAAAACGGTTTAGCAATCAATGTTGTTAAATATTTTTTAACGTGCGTATAACGTTATAGTAAAACCTTGAATAATGACGTAGTATTACAACGATTAGACATATAATCATCCATTAATATAGTGCAAGAATAAATATTATTATAATTAATACCATTAAATTTTACTGAGTTTTTCCTAATACGATACAATTATATTTTTAAAGTATGCCTAATGTATCCTGATTTCATTATTTCGTTTGAAAATGGTTGATTTTTAAGACAGGTTGAGATGATAATTTACAGTTATCTCCTTTTACTAAATTTTCAAAAAAATATTGACTTCTTCGATAAAGCGTTTGTAAGATGCCGTTCTTGTATAAAAATTATTTGATATAGTGTCTTCTATATAAAAAAAGGATCAGAATTAAACATCAATCGACATCGATTTGATTTTGACTAAGGCGTTAACGATTACTTATGTTAGTATGAAATAATATGCTGCTGTTTATAATAATAAGGATGCTGTTTGTATAAAAATATGCATTAGAGTTACCTCGTATAAAAATTATAACCATTGGAAATCTACCTATTTAACTATATCTCGTAAAAGTATTTCATCCATATTCTCAATTTCTTTCGTCGTTGTTTGTTCCTTACACTTATTTAGGGTAAACATAATTGTATTTGAGATTATCTCTACTATTGTTAATCGCGATCAGTATGATATTATGTGTAGATAAAATGTGTGTACCTAAAAGATAAATAATTATTCCTATAGAGTGCATGGAAATTAATCGTTGAAGCTTCGATAGCGAGTAAAGGATCGATAAACTACGAAAAGTTTTGTAAGTATGTGCTCGTTTTTGCTTCGTCTTACATATAGTTACAAAAGACGCAAAACTATAGTCAGTTGTCATATTGTACTGCTTTAAAACACATTTTTGCAGGATTTATACATTTGCTTATTGTAGACATTGTTTAATATTTTAGGCAGTTGTAGAAATGCTAGCATAGCTTTAGTACGGACAGCCCGTCTCGCC